>NW_013744849.1:0-3036 GCF_000517525.1 Limulus polyphemus
TTCTTGTTTCTTTTCTTGTTTTTGTATTGCTGCCATCAAATCTGCTAAGCTGTAGTTTGATTTTCCGCTTCTCGTTTCCATTTTTTTTATCCCACTCTTTGACACCAATTTGTTACGTCTCCGTGTGTTAATTAATTTTCCGTAACTTCGTTCCGACGAAACTTTAACGACACCAGTCTTTACTTAATAAAACTGGTTTATTCTTTCCGAATATAACTTTACCGATACACTCAACTTCAACAATCGCGCTATATCAACGAACGTCAATAATACTTCTGACCGCAGATCAATTACACACTATCTATACACACATTACATTCCCCTCTTTTATATACCAGCCTACCCTATATCTAGTAAGAACTAGAACATTCGCCAAAGTACATGATAGTTCTAGAAACGTTGCGTCACAGTAGTCATGTGACTCGATGACGCAACAACCCTTTGACAAATTATTCTCTTTACCTCTGTTATACTGTTCAACTCACTTTAAATATTGCCCGTTATGGCTAAACTAAAGATCACGCAGCCTAACTTCACTTTCACTAACTTAAGGTTCTCTGACTTAATTTTCGCTCACTTGGTCGCCGATGTATATGTATATTGCCGAACTGAGGCCTAGAACTTTCTACAAACTACGAGATGCTATGATGTAACAAATAACAACATAGAAGTTTAGAGTAACGTGACGTCAATTTACAATAGTTGAACTACACACACATAGCAAGAAAAATATTGTTACGTCTCCGTGTGTTAATTAATTTTCCGTAACTTCGTTCTGACGAAACTTAAGCGACACAAGTCTTTACTTAATACAACTGGTTTATTCTTTCCGAATATAACTTTACCGATACACTCAACTTCAACAATCGCGCTATATCAACGAACGTCAATAATACTTCTGACCGCAGATCAATTACACATTGACTATCCACACATTACATTCCCCTCTTTTATATACCAGCGTACCCTATTTCTAGTAAGAACTTGAACATTCGCCAAAGTACATGATAGTTCTAGAAACGTTGCGTCACGGTGGTCATGTCACTCGCTGACGCAACAATATAGAAGGTTTGAGTAAGATGATGTCAAAAGCCTAGTACAATGTACGACTCATACAGAGTTATACAACGAAATTTGTCATAACTGTCGCCTATAAGATAATTACCTTTAACACTCTTGTTATGAAAATTAAATAATCATTAAATATTAAATCACTAAATAATAATTCTTTAACTAAATAGTCTTTTATGTTCAACATTGCTTGATAGTTGTATTCTCAGTAATTAATTGATTTGTTTTATAGAACACTCAATAATCATTTTCTGTAACATCTCTACACATGTGCAGCATTATAGACATTTATTTTTGCACTTCCACGTTCACATATGTTATCATTACACATAATTAAACACACTAGTAGCTGTAGACATATTGTGTTCAGTTCGATATGAAGGTACCTTCGCAGGTACTCTCCCCTATATATCAAGGCTCCAAAGGCAAGCTGCCGTTATGTGCTGCCATCTTTGAGCCATTAAACTCAACTCGATTTTTGGACATCACAAAATAAATAATCACCAGTAAAATTCGACCGATCTAAGATTCATCAACGAAAACTATATTAGCCAGTATTAATATTCTCGCCGTCACTATCCTATATGTGAATACACACCCAAACCAACCTAGGCAAAATACAATAGTTCGCAATTAAAATACTTTTAACTGAGATGGCCGTCTGCATAGAAGTTTAACTAGCAAGGTATTGTATCGCCATTCGGGAGTCGATCAACATGCTTTAGATGTTATCACAAAAACATAAATACAAGGATATTCGGCGAAAAAAACCACCATTATACCAATATCTAAACCAAACTGATTTACTCATGGTGCTGATACACGGACCTGTATCGTACAGCATCGCCATATTCACAAGCTTGAGACACTTCATCACACTGATGTAGACTTGCTTGGTAGAACATCATCATCTTCACAAGCTTGATACACTTTATCAGACCAATGTAGACTTGCATGGTAGAACATCATCATCTTCACAAGCTTCAGACACTTTATCACACTGATGTAGACATGCTTGATAGAACATCACCATCTTCACAAGCTTGAGACATTTTTTCACGCTGATGTAGACTTGCTTGTAGAACATTATCATCTTCACAAGCTTGAGACACTTTATCACACTGATGTAGAATTGCTCGGTAGAACATCATCATCTTCACAAGCTTGTTACACTTTATCACGCTGATGTATATTTGCATGGTAGAACATCACCATCTTCACAAGTTTGAGACACTTTATCACACTGATGTAGACTTGCTTGGTAGAACATCATCATCTTCACCAGCGTGAGACACTTTATCACGCTGATGATAACTTGCTTGGTAGGACATCATGTTCACAAGCTTGAGACACTTATCACGCTGATGTCGACTTACTTGGTAGAACATCATCATCTCCACAAGCTTGAGACACTTTATCACACTGATGTAGACTTGCTGGGTAGAATATCATCATCTTCCCAAGCTTGCGACACTTTATCATGCTGATTTAGACTTGCTCGGTAGAACTTCATCATCTTCACAAGCTTACGACACTTTATCACGCTGATGTAGACTTGCTTGGTAGAACATCATCATCTTTATAAGCTGGAGACACTTTATCTCGCTGATGTAGACTTGCTTGTAGAATATAATCATTTTGTGATAAAGTGTCTCAAGCTTGTGAAGATGATGATGTACTGCCAACCAAGTCTACATCAGCGTGATAAAGTGTATCAAACTTGTGAAGATGATGATGTTCTACCAACCAAGTCTACATCAGTGTGATAAAATGTATCAAACTTGTGAAGATGATGATGTTCTACCATGCAAGTCTACATCAGCGTGATAAAGTGTCTCAACCTTGTGAAGATGATGATGTTCTACAAGCAAGTCTACATCAGCGTAATAAAGTGTCTCAAGATTGTGGCTGATGTAGACTTGCTGGGTAGAACATGATCATCTTCACAAGCTTGAGACACTTTAT
>NW_013744850.1:0-1152 GCF_000517525.1 Limulus polyphemus
GTACATTCCCTAGTCGTTCAGCATGTTGTAGTATTGTCTTTAACATTCCCTAATCGTTCAGCATGTTGTAGTATTGTCTTGAATATTCCCTAGTCGTTCAGCATGTTGTAGCATTGTCTTTAATATTCCCTAGTCGTTCAGCTTGTTGTATTATTGCCTCAGAATAAATAAACACACAATGTCTTCCTGATTTCAGAAACTATGGGTGACAGTCAGAGCAAAGAAGCAAGGAAAGTTAATCTCCTTAATGCAAGACACATACAAGAAATAAGGAGTTATATTCCTGAATCATTGTCAAAGATTCCAGATGATGACGAACGCCGTAAGCACGAGAAAGTTGAAATTGACTTTGCGTCCATCTTTGGCGATAGCGACAAAGTAGGTGTACAGTATCATGCAGTCCAAGACACTGAATTACGTCATCAAACCACCAGCTCAGACTCTCAAGAGTTACGAGAAACCCAACAGGATCATCTAGTTGAACCTATGAACACTGTGACCATTACCACGCCATCTAGTCCTCACTACACGACTTGTCAAGGTCTAGAGTGTACATCTGGTGGTGCCTGTATACCTGACCAGTCAACAGGGGGCGTTAAGTGTAGCTGCCCTTTAGGAAGAGGAGGGATGTCTTGTGAAAAAGGTAAAAGTATAATCTTTAAGACTTCTTTATGAAATTATTTAAGGAGTTTATTTCTAAAGGATCATTTTTAGTTTATGTATTTACCTTTTTTATTGTCAAATGCTTTTTTTTAGCAACAATACCCATCTTAATGAGAGAATGTGGTTTGAAAAGTTTTACGATTTGCTGCTATAAATGAAACATGTTTCTCTTCACAGACTTGTAAACAAAATCATGGTTGGGCTTAATTGTTAGTTCATGTAATAGTTAAAGGATTGTAACATGACAAGGGAATCCGGAGCTAACACACCATTGCTGAAAGATAAACATTTCAACTAGATGATAGAACCAGGACATGAAAATATGGAAGCTGAAACTGGTAAGATTCTCAAGCGTCAGTACTCTAGCCCTCATCTGGTCATGTTATAGAAGATCAGGTAATCTATAAAAACTGTTATGTTTTGAATACAAGAAGGAAAACAACGTCTCTGTAGCCACAAATAATATCAAAGAAGTTTATGGAAATGTAC
>NW_013744851.1:0-789 GCF_000517525.1 Limulus polyphemus
AGTGACAAATGTAGAAGGTGTTAAAGAGGACATCGACATGTTTTTTGCTTCAAAGCCAATTGATTTCTTTAATCAGAGCATTAACAACCTGACTGTATATTGGAAAAGCATCATCGATAAGAATAGAGACTATTTCATTTAATAAATGTTTTGTTTTAATATATAAGTTGTTCGGTTTTTTTATCTAAAAAAAGTGACATTAATTTCTTGATGACCTAATATATCGGACTAGTTGGCCTTTTTTAACGTTCAAACATCTTCCTAACAGCGGTGAAGCTGCAATACCCTCAGTTCATCGGATCTTCTTACCTAGTTTTTTCATCTCTACGTGACTCCCACAAGTCCATGCAGATCTCCATAGAATTTCGACCACAGTTTCACGAAGGAATTCTTCTGTATAGTGGTGAGCATCCTGATCTACATGGGGATTTCGCTGCTCTGACGCTAAACAAAGGATTTGTGGAATTCAGGTAATTTAAATTAAATTACCACGATATTATATGTGAGTGCTTTAATTTAATGAATCCAGTTTTTCGTGTAGTTTGCTAGAAAGGGCTTGCGAGTGTTAAAATCTTAATACAAATCATAAACAGTACGTAAGCCATTTCTTTGTTAACCAACAATTCTTTTGTTATTGATATATAAACATAGTATCAGTTTGTTTGCTAACCAACAAGTCTTGTTGTATTAATATAAACATAGTATCAGTTTGTTTGTTAACCAACAAGTCTTATTGTATTAATATAAACATAGTATCAGTTTGTTCGTTAACCAACAAGTCTTAGTTGT
>NW_013744852.1:0-1196 GCF_000517525.1 Limulus polyphemus
GTGTAAATTTCCAAACAACTCTGAATTTACTGCTGCTTTTATTTCATTCTTGTGAAGATATCAAGTGTTTTGGCATATATTATTGATAACAATGGGGCACTAATTTTAAGGCTTAATGAAATGATATTTATGAATGTCTTTTACTTAAACTGACAGGTGAATGTATTTCATATGGGTCTGTATTTACTTTCAGGTGTACGTCAATCTACAGGGTGTCCTGGAAGTCTGGATCCATGGGGAAAATATACGTTATATTCTTAAATTTAAACAAACACATTTCTAATGTCGGTTGTACATATTTCATGAAAGAAAATACCCTGATGGCACAGTATACCAAGAATTAATGTGTATGGCTGTTAATGGCATACAATTTGAATAATAAATAAATTAAGAATAAATTGTGTATTTTTCCATATTGGTCCAGACTTCTGGGACACCCTGTCCCTGTACATCGAAGATAACACAAATATAGTTCACAACATAAAACATGTAACTGTTTGCAGCTCCAACTAGTAATGTTTATTTGTGTTGTTTCCTACTTGGTTTAAATAAATAAAATTTTACATGATGCCCTGTTTTTTTTATTTTTAAAGTATCTAAATCTCTGCACTTTCGGAATTTATGAAAAAAACATAAGAAGTGAAATAAAATTCATAAAATTTTAAGGGGACAAAAAGGAGCTTATTAGCCCACCAAGGATGACCCTTCCAGCTCCCAATTATAACCACCCCTTACAACTCATGTATTCATCCAATCTTTTCTTGAACTCAGTTAAATTTTCTGCCTCCATCACCCTTGGAGGCAACTGATTCCAAAAGCTAACCACCCTGTTTGAAATGTAATACTGTCTAAACTGCAGATGACTCCTATCCTGCCAAAATTTGAATTTATGACCCCTTGTCCTATTGTTTTCACTGATAAACACAAAACAGTTTGGTGGATCTATATTATAAATATCCTTAATAATCTTAAACACCTCAATCAAATCCCCTCTGACCCTTCACCTCTCCAGAGAAAACAAGTTTAGAGATTTTAGTCTCTCCTCATAAGATAGTCCCAGGTATCATCCTAGTGGCTCTTCTCTGAACTTTCTCCAACAATTCAATGTCCTTCTTGAGGAAGGGAGCCAAAACTGTACACATTACTCTAAATTAGGTTTTACAAGTGATCTATACAGTGAAACAATAATATCCCTT
>NW_013744853.1:0-2263 GCF_000517525.1 Limulus polyphemus
CTCCTCATAAGATAGTCCCAGGTATCATCCTAGTGGCTCTTCTCTGAACTTTCTCCAACAATTCAATGTCCTTCTTGAGGAAGGGAGCCCAAAACTGTACACAGTATTCTAAATTAGGTCTTACAAGTGATCTATACAGTGAAACAATAATATTCCTTATCTTGTATTCAATACTTCTATAGATTCTACCCAAAATCATATTAGTCTTATTGCTAGCTACAATACATTGTTTAGATGACTTAAGTGATTTTTCAATCACAACACCAATTAAGATCATTTTCTTCAATCACAGTATTTAATGTATTCCCATTTAAATTGTAACAATAGTTTTAATTTACAAACATACATGCATCACCTTACATTTTGGATAGTTAAACATCATCTGCCACATATTGGCCCAATGCATCAAATGATCTAAGTCTAATCTTTTGACATTCTTTGAGGATGTTACTGCAAGAGTTCATGAATGAAATACTGTAGATTTGGTTGACCTTGATTTTCAGAAAGTGTTTGATAAGGTGCCTCACAAAAGACTTGTTATACAAATGAAATCTGTGGGTGTGGGGGAAATGTTATTAAATTGGATAGAAAATTGGCTGGAGAGTAGAAAGCAGAGAGTAGTAATAAATGGAGTTAGATCTGACTGGATCACAGTTACAAGCAGTGTGCCTCAGGGCTCTGTGCTGGGTCCTCTGCTGTTTGTGATATATATTAATGATATTGAATCTTAAATGACTAACAAAATACTGAAGTTTGCAGATGACATTAAGAATTTTGGGGTGGCTAACTGTATCAAAGGTGCTGCAGACTTACAGGGCGATAAACAAGATTTTCCCTTAGTGAAACCATGCTGGCTCTTTGACACAATATCAGACTGCTTTAAGTGACTCTGTAATGCATCTTTAATTACACTCTTCAAAACCTTTCCAAATACTGATGTAAGACTAACTGGCCTGGACAATGTTTATCACCTCCTTTAAATATTGGACTAACATTAGCCAACTTCCAATCTTCTAATACTCTTCCACTACTAAATGACCTATAAAAAATATTAGCTAGCAGTTCACAAATAAAATCTTTAATAAAAGTTGTCTGGTCCAGGGGTTTTATCAATTTTTAGGTTTTCCAACTTTTCTCTTACAATTTCAGAACTTAAAATGATATCTTTTACATCAATATTTCCCCATACATTAAGTGCTCTGTTTGAGGCATAATACTTGTATCTTCCTTCGTAAACACTGAAGAGAATATATAATCTAATAAGTTTATCATCTCATAATCTTCTGAGATCAACTTCCCACTATCATTTTTGAGAGGTCCAATCCCCCATCCTGACATTTTGCTTACCAATCATATACCTAAAGAATTCCTTATTATTTGATTTAACTCTCTCAGCCAACCTTCTTTCATATATATATATATATATATACAGTCTTTGCCCTTTTAACCAGCTCTCTTGATTTCCTATAGTCCTTATTATTTCCTGTATGTTTAACTTTCTTAAATTTATTATGTTTATCCCTAATATGATCTCTTAAACCTTTACTAAGCTATACTGGCTTATTCTGCTCCATTGCTTTTTTTCTGTAGGGAATATGTATGTTCTGTATACATATCAATTTTTCCCTGAATGCTTCTCACATCTGTTCAAGATCCCCTCCCAACTCTTTAGTTCAATCTACAAAAGCCAGATCATGTCTCATTCCATCAAAATTGGCTTTTCTGAAATTTGTAATCATGGTACTATTCTTCCTCAATACTACATGTAGTAAAATCCCAATAGTGCAATGATTGCTTGTACTTAAATGCTCATCAACCACAACTCTGTCTATCATATTCACATCGGATGCTAATATTAAATCTAATATAGCTTCCTCTCTTGTAGGTTCCATCACCAGTTGGTGTATAAAACTTTGTTTGTTTGTTTTGAATTTCCCACAAAACTACACGAGGGCTATCTGCGCTAGCTGTCCCTAATTTAGCAGTGTAAGACCAGAGGGAAGGCAGCTAGTCATCACCACCCACCACCAACTCTTGGGCTACTCTTTTACCAACGTATACTGGAATTGACCATCACATTATAATGCCCTCATGGCTGAAAGGGCGAGCATGTTTGGTGTGACGGGGATCCGAACCCGCAGATTGCGAGTTGAGCGCCCTAAACCACCTGGCCATGCCTGGCGTGTATAAAAGTATCCTGAACAGTTTCCAAAACATATCCCCCTCACTGTCAGACTCAAAATTTGCCTATTTGCTCATCCAT
>NW_013744854.1:0-1942 GCF_000517525.1 Limulus polyphemus
GGTATATCTGTGTGTATAGTGATAACAAAGTGACAAATCGTTTCAGTTAGTGTTTGTTAAGTTGTTTTATTGAGCAAAGCTACACAAAGGGAATCGAATGAGGACGTTGTTTAAGTAGGGAGTGAGTAGTTTTCATGTTTATTTATTGCCATAATTGGTATATTGGCAATATAGTATAGTTTCAAGTTAATGTTGGTAAAGATATATTGCACATTTGCAACACTATGTTATGATTGTCTATACGATTATTTTATTATAATCAGTGGGTGATATATATTGCGAAATATTAAATATTTTCGGAGCGTTATTTATTCCAATTTTATCTGTTGTAATACTGACATTAAAATCGTCTGTTATGACACTGTTAGGTACTAATTATGGATACTACCGTATTAAAAATTTGACATTCAAAGGTAGTATTCATTTAACATTCCAATATCTTTCACCTGGGTCATGGCCGCCCACAGAAATATTTTCAGGGATGAGGGGGGCATGTATGTAGGGGGATCAGCTTTTACAGTGCAAGTCAACAGATTACGTCGAAACATGTACGTGTAGAGCGATATTTTAAAGTAGAAACCGTACGGCTTCAATAAAATTTTTATTGCGTAAATATAAAACGTTGCTTTTAATTATTTATTATAATTAGAAAAAACACATTTTTACTTTTATACTTGTTCTCTATCTTACCATCGAATGTATTTAAATGAACTTGTGTAAGATGCAGTTTGGTATACACATTTAAACATGTTCAAGACAAAACATGAAGTAAAAATAATAATGTATTTTTCGTTAAATGAATATAAATCTAGAAAAATAAAAGAAATAAAACTTCCGTAATTAGAACAAAAAATGTATCCAATTATGCGAAATATTCACTTATCTATTTGAGCTAAAGTCAAACAACTGGGGAAAAAATACGGGCTGTGATGAAGATAAGTTGTGTTTAGTATAACGTTACAAGTAAAAGCAGTGATGCCACTTCCTACTTCATACGAAAAGAAAAGGACCTAAGTATCATACCGTGGAGATATTTTGATATAATCGTATTGCTGTATCGCCATACCTTTAATTTTTAAGCCTTCATTATTTATACCGCCAAATTTATGCTGTAAGTTCGCGTCCTTATTTTAGTTTTCTGTAACATTCCGTTGTGAATAATTATGAAAATGTCTGTACACAACCTTTCCACAGGTTCAGTGTGAACATTTCGTCACATTTAACAAGTAACCACTAATGGTTTTATTAGTATGATTGGTTCAATCGCTTTTCCACATTCATGTTTAACATAGTATTTTTATTTTCTATGAATTATCTTAATTTTCTTGCAAATTGAAGAAATTGTTTGCTTTTGTTTTTTTAATTTCTCGCAAAGCTACACGAGGGCTATCTGCGCTAGCCGTCCCTAATTTAGCAGTGTAAGACTAGAAGGAAGGCAGCTAGTCATCACCACCCACCGCCAACTCTTAGGCTACTCTTTTACCAATACTGGGATTGACCGTCACATTATAACACACCCACGGCTGAAAGGGCGAGCATGTTTGGTGTGACGGGGATTCGAACCTGCGACCCGAAGATTGCGAGTCGAGTGCCCTAACTACCTGGCCATGCCGGGCCAATTGAAGAAATAACTATAGCAACATACAGCTGTTTAAACTGAATTATGATACACATCTAGGTAAACATCAAGTGATGGAAAAGGGCAAATGCTGTAACCGTTTACTTTACCTTTTTGTGTGAGTAGATATTCATGTATATCTTTCCTAGAAACCTCTTGCATAGCTTCAGCACTGACAACAGTGATCTTGCTTACGTTTTTCTTTTCTCTCAGGCTAACTGACTGAAACCCAAAGGGAACCTGATGAAATAGGTCTTGCTGAAAACTGACATGTTTGTTTTACGACTCACAGCTATTTTTGATCAACGAGGTTCTGATTGCTCT
>NW_013744855.1:0-1941 GCF_000517525.1 Limulus polyphemus
TCAGATTGCGAGTCGAGTGCCTTAAACCACCTGGCCATGCCGAGCCCTTCAAACTAATGTGAATAAATTCATACTTTAACGTCGACTTTACTTTGACAATGTTAACTCACTTGTGTTAAGCCAATTAGAGATTGGCTTAACAAACAGATTTTAAAACAAATAATCCTATAGCTATTTCCGAAAAAGAACTTTTACCATCTTTTGGCAAAGTTCCTAATGATTGGACAGAAAAACTATAAGACAAACTCTGAATTCGTCTGAAAGTTTTCAATTAAGTTAATAACCACTAATATATGAAAAGGAACTGTTTGAATACAATTTCAAGATTCCATGCGAAGATAAAAAAGTCTTTCTTCCTTCTCAAATTTATCTTTTATTTTCCCATTACAGCTCAGACATGGTGACAGTTTTTATTGCCCAGAAGATGGAAACATGAAAACTGATTCAATGTGGTGATTGCTTTGAGGGGTCACCTTTCTTCTAACAGACATACAAATATTTCATCGGATGATACCAAAACTTTTTTCTTCACTGTGAAATGGTTGAACAAACAATGGACAGTAGTTTTGTTTTACAGTACTATAACTGGCAAACATCATTAATGACAACGTATTCAGAAGAACAGACAAACGCCATTAGCGGCAACATATTCAGAAAAACAGACCTTACCTACGTTTCGGCTTCCGATACGTACACATAATGTATTAGCAAACATCATTAATGACAACGTATTCAAAAAGAACAAATAAACACAATTAGCGACAACGTATTAGGAAATTGAGAAAAATAAGCTTAATCTCCTTTTTTTTTTTGGCTTCTAATGCGTTCATATTATTTATCAAACTAATTGTTTGTTTGTTTGTAATTAAGCACAAAGCTATACAATGGGCTATCTGTGCTCTGCCCACCACGGGTATCGAAACCCGGATTATAGCTCAAAACTAATTAAATACCACGTGGATAATTTTAGGAGATATACAAGATACACAAAGATTTTAAAACAATTTCTTGAACCCTGTTCACTTTTTATATTAACGTTTTCACTATGGCTTAATTTTAAATGCACTGCCACGTTTTATTAGAGTTTCGTAGCCGACTGAAAATAAGGCGGAAACAAAATGGCGACGTCGCAAAAAGGCAATTCCGATTGAAAAGGTGAAATAAGTATTTCTTTCAAGTTGTCTCAAACTAAGCAAAAACAGTTAATTTAAATCCATTCGAGAAGATAGTTAAAATTTGAAAAGTATTGTAAACGTAGTGATAAACTATAGGAGAGAGATGATCGGAAAGTAAGCTAACACTTGACGATGGATTACATATATCAACAAGCTCTTACAACAGGAAGATAGAAATTTTACAATAAACCAGAACTTGAGTTAAACACTCTTGGTAAAACATGTTTAGTTGGTCATTCACACTAGAAAGCCGTATTATATTTAATATTTTTAGCATGTGTTCGTTGGCTTGAATTAATCCTTTTCATTCCAAAGAATAGTTTCATTTAACAATTGTTATTGTGTATACATCCTTGCTGACGAAGCGTGATGATAATTAGTTACAAAAGTCAAGAGGCAATAGTATTAGGTTTATATTATTTTTTAAAACACTACATTTTTTTATTCGATGATTGTTGTTATTATTTTTTATCGTTACTTGTTACTACACATACAAATTATCCAAATATTCAATAGCATTTCAACCACTCTATGTCCACCATATCCATGGTGGGCCCGGCATGGCCAGGTGGTTAGGGTACTCGACTCGCAATCTGCGGGTCGCGGGTTCGAATCCCCGTCACACCAAACATGCTCGCCCTTTCAGCCATGGGAGCGTTATAATGTGACGGTCAATCCCACTATTCGTTGGTAAAAGAGTAGCCCAAGAGTTGGCGGTGGGTGGTGATGACTAGCTGCCTTCCCTCTAGTCTTACACTGCTAAATT
>NW_013744856.1:0-2166 GCF_000517525.1 Limulus polyphemus
AACCTCGTCACATGTGGTGGTGCAATCTCTAACTAAGTTGCTTCATAACACTATATAATGGTTATGCTATTAATAGTTTTTCGTAATGGGAAACAGTCCCCTCATTCGTCAAGTAAAAACCCTTCAAGTACGTGATTGATCCAGAAATGTTTAACTCGACCCTAGAAGCTACCCTATCCGAGAATTTATGGTTTGCGACTCATTGCTGTGAAAGCACGAACCACGAACTCGTTATTTAATTTCTGCAGTGCATATTGGTGTATAGAAGACATTTCAATACCAGAAATATACGACCTTATAACACCGAATTATTGTTTTTATTTAATTGTGCACTCGACGTTTTGCTTTACAACTTCTTCAGGAGCGTTCCACCAAAACAAAAATCGTAACTGACAGTACAAAGCTTCAATTGGTTTAAATAATAAATTCTAATCAAATCCACAGCGTGCATTTCTGTAGCGTGCGTTAGACGCATTAAGTAGTAAAGCTTATTGTTGAAAGAAAAGTATTGTTGAAATACTTAACTGATACCTGTATTAAACAAACGTTCTATCAGGGTTACAGATTGAAATAACAAAAAGATAGGATAAAAAATATAATAATTAAAGTTACAGATGTCATCCTTTGTCTCTATACATCTGTGGTTGTAGTTGTTCGATGAGAAGAGCTTCTTTGAATTTTCTGTCAGTATACTTGGTGGCTTTGGTGAGGATTTGTTCAGAGAATAGTGGTTTCAAGTCAGGTGTTACTTGTTCATGATTAATTAAAAATGATCTGTAACTGCGATTTTTTTCATATTGTCGTTTATAAAGATAGTCAGTATGTTCTCCTATCCTTATGTGTAGGGTTAATCAGGTTAAGCCTATGTGCGTATGATGACAGATGTCTCATGTAAGCTGGTAAACAACATTGGAGACAAGACACTCATCTTTAGATTGCAAACATGTTTTTGTAAGACAGTGGGCTTTATTACATTATTGAAAGTTGGTTTTTTAGGGTTGGACCTTGACGTTATATAACTTTAATCTGCAGTTCAGATTTCCTGATTATCGTTTTTATTTTTTTCTAGATAGCTTCGTTAATTAAAGGTGTTATAAAAGTAATCTTTTTGTTATCTTTGGATTTTTTTTGTTTTTTTCCCTCCTTGTATATCTGTGTTTTCTCATGTTGGAAGTGCGATGTTAATTTTTGCGCATCATAATCTTTGAAAATTTGTTCCATGTGAAAAGGTGGACATTCGTTGTTCAGAAAAAGTTATTTTAGTTCGGATCGTTTATTGTTTTTTTCACTACAGTTGGATCGATTCTTTTTAATTCTCCAATATTTGCTCCTTTCTTGGAAGCTTTGTGGTGATGAAAGTTGAAGTTAAAGGAAGAGAGGTTTTCTAATTGTTTTGTGTTTGTTTGTTTGGAATTAAGCACAAAGCTACACAATGGGCTATCTGTGCTCTGCCCACCACGGGTATCAAAGCCCGGTTTCTAGCGTTGTAAGTTCACAAACATACCGCTGTGCCACTGGGGGGTACCGAAGAGAGAGAGGCGAAGGAAGAAAGGTATAATGTCAGTAGAAAAAAAACCTAGTTCTAAATCCATGTGTCATTAATTTTAGTAATAAACAGAATTTTATTATGTATATTAGTATGAGTCAGCTCCTGATAGGAATAAACACAATCTAAGTAACATTGATGGACATAACGACAAAGTGGTGTCAAAACGATCATAATATATAACAATGATGGATAGCACTCAGTTAAATCAGTTCCAACAACAGAAAAGAACAGACACTCGATATTCAGTTGAGATCTTGACTGATATATGCCCATTGTCTGACACTTCAATATAACTTACCTTAGTAGGTTAGTGACTGATATATGTCCATTGTCTGCTCCTTCAATATAACTTACCTTAGTAGGTGGTAGTGACTGATATATGTCCATTGTCTGACCCTTCAATATAACTTACCTTAGTAGGTGGTAGTGACTGATATATGTCCATTGTCTGACACTTCAATATAACTTACCTTAGTAGGTTAGTGACTGATATATGTCCATTGTCTGACACTTCAATATAACTTACCTTAGTAGGTTAGTGACTGATATATGTCCATTGTCTGACACTTCAATATAACTTACCTTAGTAGGTTAGTGACTGATATATGCCCATTGTG
>NW_013744857.1:0-1940 GCF_000517525.1 Limulus polyphemus
ATTAATGACTTTAAACTACAGAAACATACATAACGTTTCTTGTCAACTTGCTTGAAACATGTCACAGAATCAATATAAAATACGATGATTTTATGGGATAAACTCTTCCTCTTTGCCTCCTCCACGCCAGAAGCACAAACGTGGCCTATCAGACGAGGGATCGGAGAGTCTCAGGTTCGAGACGTGTTGCTATCAAACATTATTTTCTCTTTCAGCTGCGTGTGTTATAAAAATGACAGTAAACTCCACTATCCTATTAAGAATAATCTATTCATGCTGTACTTCTGGTCCTAAATTAAAAATTAGGATCGTCTACGCCTAGTTCAATGTGTACATAACGCGTCGTTCAGATGAATACAAAAAAAGTATACACATAAGAATACAAGGCTTGAGATCGCTTGTTTCTCGTAAAGCACAAAGCTACACACTGCTCTACCCACTGCGGGTATCGAAACTCGATTTTTAGCGTCATAAGCCCTCATATTTACCACGGAGCTACCGGGGGGGGGGCAAAACTTTTGACACTTGGATGGAATCAAGTCTAATTCCAAGTTTCATCAAACGCTTGTTGGTGAAGCTTTTTACAGTGTTGTGGTAAGATGGTAAATAATATATTAAGAAGAGACCCGGCTATCTTTATTTTCAGTCACTAGTTCTAGACCCAAGTACCAGTTTCATTATTCAAAGCCTTAGTCACAAATTTAAATCTTAATATTACCCTAGTATACACCTCTAATTCCGAAACAAAATCTATTATTTTGGTACACAATCTACGATGCAAGACTCCCCACTAAACCATGAATACTAGACTCCTTAACTAAGTCTCGGTTACTATACCTCCCCTTAGGTCACGAGTACTAGCCCTCCCCCTTCCCTCGAATCTCGTAATACTAGATCTCCCCTGCAAGTGAACAGGGACCTTTACTTCAGCTCTTTATATTAGATCTCCCCTGCAAGTGAACAGTTACCTTTACTTCAGTTCTTTATATTAGATCATAATTTTTATTTCGTTCTTCTAATACAATGTAGAAGTAGGAACCATAGTAAATTTTGTAATGGTTTCTGTTTGATTATTCGGTAAAAATAATGCAATGTTCAATCCACCTGACGATTACGAAAGGGATTTGTTTATTCTATTGAAATGTATAAGTTCTATACAAGCTACAACCTGACCCGCACATAAAAAAGTAAACATTCACTTATTTTCAAGCTTTCTACTTTGTTGAAACATAAGTTAATTTTTTAAGCGCTGAACCGACTTAGTAACTAAATAATTCCCTCTAGTGTTTTTTTAAATATTTATTTTTCTAAATCTCGTGAAAATTCGAGACGCTACATCAAATTCTAGACACTTAGAGAAATTTCTAGTTATCACACATCATCCTTACGTCATGTTAAAACTCCCTTTAGCAAACAATACAAAATATCTAAGTTGAAATATCAAAACTTTTGGTTTACAACAACATAAATGGGCAGAGAGTTGGCCCTGTGGTGTAGCTATGGATTTCGGAGTTGATGAGCCATGTTCGAATCCGTGCAATATCACAAAATATTCTCTAAACGTAAACTGTAGGTGCGTTATACGAGTGACAGCCAATTCCTTAGCGTGAATAGTAGATGATAGATTGCTGACTGAAGTTAACTATTTCTGTTGTTAAAACGTACAGACGTTTAATAAATCGGGATAACTGTAGTTGTTTGTAATTAAGCACAAAGCTACACAATGGGCTATCTGTACTCTGCCCACCACGAGTATCGAAACCGGGTTTCTAGCGTTGTAAGTCCGCAGACATACCGCTGTGCAACTGGGGGGCTTGAAGTACGTTTATTTATTTGAAGTTAAGCACAAAGCTACACAATGGGCTACCTTTGCTGTGCCCACCACGGGTATCGAAACCCGGTTTCTAGCGTTGTAAGTCCGCAGACATACCGCTGTGCCA
>NW_013744858.1:0-1940 GCF_000517525.1 Limulus polyphemus
ACGTTGTACATTTGCTGTTATGTTAAACTTATATTAAAGTTTTTCTTCACTACCCATTCAAGCCGTCTCCAGCCATTATTAGTCTCAAAGTGGGTTCCTCGTCATCGAATTTAAATTCCTTATTAAATCAGCAGACACAAACATACCTAAATACACGCAATTATATCACAACAGCTGGCAACTGAACATACAAATCATTAATACCATTAAAAAAAGAAGAAATATATATATATATATATATGTGTGTGTATGTGTGTGTGTGAATAAAAAATTACAAATAATGAAACGCCAAGAAACACTGTAAAACAAGAAGACTAAAAAATAACTGAGATTTCTTCCGCTTCCAACAATACTATAAATCGGACCCAAGGATTTCTACGCCCATCTGAAAAGATACACCAACAGAGGAAAAAAAAAAGACACTGAGTACCTCACTCTTGCACAAAACAATACTAAATATCCCACATTTACATAATACGACACTAAATACCTCACACTTGCACAAAACAGTACTAAATATCCCACATTTACATAATACGACACTAAATACCTCACACTTGCACAAAACAGTACTAAATATCCCACATTTACATAACACGACACTAAATACCTCACACTTGCACAAAACAGTACTAAATACCCCACAATTACACAAAACGACATCAAATGCTCCACTATTACCCAAAACAACACTAAATGCTCCACTATTACCCAAAACAACACTAAATGTCCGAAACTTACAAAAAACACACTAAATACCCCGCAATTACATAAAACAATACTAAATACACTTACACAAAACAGCACTAAATACCTCACACATAAAATAATACTAAAAGCCCCATTATTACGCAAAATAACACTAAATATTCCAAACTTACAAAAACACTAAATATTCCAAACTTACAAAAACACTAAATACCTCACACCTACACAAAATGACACTAAATGTTCCACTAAATACCCCGCATTACACAAAACAATACTAAATAGCCCATACCTACACAAA
Organism: Limulus polyphemus; assembly: GCF_000517525.1. Classification (NCBI taxonomy): domain Eukaryota; kingdom Metazoa; phylum Arthropoda; class Merostomata; order Xiphosura; family Limulidae; genus Limulus; species Limulus polyphemus. The sequence goes on from NW_013744858.1 coordinate 1,010, forward strand.
ATAACATTATATACCCTACACATACACAAAAAACAATACATTTTTGTTTGTTTGTTTGTTTTGGATTTCGTGCAAAGCTACACGAGGGCTATCTGCGCTAGCCGTCCCTAATTTAGAAGTGTAAAGCTAGAGGGAAGGCAGCTAGTCATCACCACCCACTGCCAACTCTTGGGCTACACTTTTACTAACGAATAGTGGGTTTGACCGTCACATTGTAACGCCCCCACGGCTGAAAGGGCGAGCATGTTTGGTGGGACGGGGATTCGAAGAGATCGATTCAGAAATACTCTGTCCTACCTAAATGAAGGGAATCTTTAAACATTTTAAATGTTTGTATATTTACAATACAGAATTACTCGACTAGAACACAGTTTCACTGAACATTTTGTTAGTCACTCTATACATGATATTGAGTTAGATTTTGACCCCGATCTGATTTCTGTTTAGCTTATCCCAATACAACAAGTTCACCGTGCAGTGAAGAAAGACTTTTAGTTGAGTGTGAACAATTAATGTTTAGAAAATATATGAAGCAAAAGCATAAGCGTCCATTTCAGTAATATGAAATGATATAGAAAAGAAGAATTGAGTTATACGGTGCGGGTATTTTGGAGCTATTGTCTAATAAGTTATTGAACTCTTATTTAATTGAAATACAAAACAAAGTATTATTGTTCGTTCTGTTAATGAAAAAGTAATTGGCTCAGAATTTGAAGAAAAGCAGTAAGGCCAATTTGCTTGGAGGGGTGGGACACTTCTTGGTTTTTTCAGAGATGCAGTTAGAAAAATCTCACGCATCTGGGCTCACTGGTAATTGTGTTTCTGCTTTTTCTGTGATAGTGTCACACAGAGGCAAAAGTTTCAAGTTGGTTGTTAAATGATGATATAAGTGAATTATATATACACTGCTTTTTGAAAAGCTTTAATTGTT
>NW_013744859.1:0-1941 GCF_000517525.1 Limulus polyphemus
TTAGTCAAAAGGAATGACGCAGTTTCGTAAGATAAGACACTAACTTTATCTACATGCTGTCAAAGGGGGTAATGCTAGTCAAAAGGAATGACGCAGTTTCATAAGATAAGACACTAAGTTTATCTACATGCTGTCAAATGGGGATTAATGCTAATCAAAAGGAATGACGCAGTTTCATAAGATAAGACACTAAGTTTATCTACATGCTATCAAAGGGGGTTAATGCTAATCAAAAGGAATGACGCGGTTTCATAAGATAAAACACTAAGTTCATCTACATGCTGTCAAAGTAGAACTTTAAAGTTTCCTCTTTACTTTTACTTTACTTCTTGTTTCTCGAGAAATAAGGTTCATAGTATCTGGGCTCGGCATGGCCAGGTGGTTAGAGCGCTCGACTCGCAATCTAAGGGTCGCGGGTTCGAATCCCCATCACACCAAACGTGCTCGCCCTTTCAGCCGTGGGACGTTATAATGTGACGGTCAATCCCATTATTCGTTGGTAAAAGAGTAGCCCAAAAGTTGGCGGTGGGTGGTAATGACTAGCTGCCCTCCATCTACTCTTACACTGCTAAATTAGGGACGCCTAGCGCAGATAGCCCTCGTGTAGCTTTGCGCGAAATTTAAAAAAAAACAACCATAGTATCTGCAATTATTTATTTTGCATATTCGTCCAGAAGTATTTGTTACTTTCATAAAAAAAAAATCACCAAAAACTGATATTACTTGTAAAGAATCATTTATTGTGTAAAATGTTTCGCTTTGCATTGGCTTTTTACATAAAAAATAATAATGAAACGTTTCAAGTTATTAAGACAATATATATTAAAAGTGTGCTAGCAGCAAGTATGATAACAAACATTACGTTTTGAAGATGGTGTGATGTAATAGATACTCACTATGAAGTGAATTTGGATCAAAGTACAATATTATATTTCTACAGTAATTCAAAAGCGAGTTCTCTTATTCCAAAAATGTATAGATTTCCTAGCATTAGGATGAAAATAGGACACCCGTTTATAGTTGCATAAGAGAATTTTGGGTGTATCAAGTGTACATAAGACAGTTTTGGGTGTATCAAATAAGTCATGCAGACAACATTCAGAAGTTCTATTAATTTATTTAACTACATTTAACATTATGATCCTAAGTAATATTTTTATTTGTGTAATCTTAACTTTCTTTATTCATTTCTGCAAGTTAAATATAGGTTTCATTATTCACATGAGAACGATTAATAGAATGTTTCCAGACTGCCCAATTTTTATATCGGTTTGGATAAAGAACAGTGAAACAGTGAAGTAAGTAAGACTTAACGTACTTAATGAAGCGACTTCACTATGTAAATAAAACAATATGCTAGGTATGTTGTCAAAAAGTTTGAATATTATATGTAAGAAGTTTTGAGCTGTTTTTCACAGTAAACCTGTATTTATATAAGATCTGAGGAATATATATAACATTAATGTTAATAATGTATTCTTCTGAATTATTCAGCAGACAAGCTGTTTAAAATACTAAAAAGTAAATATGAAATTCAATCTATCATTCGACTAGCCACTTGTCACTGAGTTATACCGGTTTCGAGGAATTCCACCCCTCATCAGTAACCCTGGACAAGAGCCAATCGAAAGAATAAAATTTAGACTTCAGATGATGGTGGAATATATACGTTATATGTGTTGAAGTTTAAGTTGTCTTTCATTTACACCAATATTTACACAGGATTTGAAAAAACACAATTGAACTCACAATATTCGATTTTCATTAATCATAATGATCTTTAAAGTGAGTTTACTCTTTCGAGGTACATGTAGGTATGATATCAGTTTATCTCACTCATGCCATATTAATGTGGCTGAAACTTTTAAGGCACTAACTAGTTAATAGCTCTATGATATTTTTTATTTAATAGTATTATGGAGTATGATTTCCTGTGTGTCA
>NW_013744860.1:0-1990 GCF_000517525.1 Limulus polyphemus
TGTCACGTCACGCCATGACCATCTTATATATACCAGACCACCCCCAATCTAGCAAATGCTAGAGCACTCCCGAAGGAACAGGATAGTTCTAGAAACGTGGCGTGACACTAGTCATATGACCTCGCTGACGCAACAATATATGTATATAATTTTAAGTAGGTAGAAACAGAAAAGCCTTCTAATTTGTACATTTTATTACTTTTATAATAAATACAAAATAAAGAATACAGATGAAAAACAATAAATAATTATGTTAAGTAAATATTTATAACGGATATTGTGTTGTTAATTTAAGTTTCATAATTAAATTTGATGCCTAGGTGCTGTAGGTTGAGATTTTGAAGAAAATGGGGTCACGTTTTTGTACTCCTCCCGAATTATACTTTACTTGACTTTACGTCTGACCTCTCCTGTAGTTTAGGACACGAAATGTTAGTTTTATGATCCCATTTTTACCACTGTTGGAATTATAATTACCATCAGAGAGAGATTTTACGTCACGGGCTTAAATTTTGCTTTTCACCTTGTTCACTAATATATAGTACAGGATGTCTTTCTGTTCTCACGAAACATCGGGAATGTCATCTGTGTGAAGATGTTAGGTCAGCAATTTAAATCCCAAGCTTAGAGCTAATTTCTTTAATTTTAAGTTGAATTACCGTTACAAAAAACAAATAGTGAAATTATTTCCAAGGAAACATTAATCGTTGTGAAATTCTGTTAGAGCGAATACAATACTAAACTTAGTCACACAACTGGTTCTCAACACGTAGGACTCTGAGCGATGTACATAAGTGGTGCTATCTAGTGGTTGATATTGAATGTAGGAAATAGTATGAATCAAATAAAAAATAACACATGACCATTATTTCGGAAATTACGATTCATATCGTAATTATAAATCGTATATTTCGGACACTTTTTATCATAAAAACTTACTAATACATTCAATTTTCTAGTCCAGAAGGACACTTAGTAAAGCGCGAACATGGACCATGCAGCGTTGACCATATATTCGGGCTTAAAAAATACGAAAATGTGTCTATATGTCTTCCGTTATCGACGGACAAGGACCATTTTTGGCAGGCCAATGAGAAATAACATTATACATATGTACACCAAGTTTCATCAAAATTCGATCATTTTTGATTGGGTTATAGAGCAAAAACCAGTATGAGAAATTGGTTTGGTTCCCAAGTTGACAGAGTAGGTTTTTGTTTTAAATTTTTGTGACCTTGCTTTGACCTTTAACTCTCCAAAACTAATCACTTCGAAATCGAGTCATTGTCCAAATGTATACCAACCTTCGTCCAAATCCATTCAGCTGTTTTTCGAGAAATCTTGCTGACAAACACACAAACAAACAAATACAGGGATAAAAACATAACCTCCGTCCACTTTCGGTGGCGGAGGTAAATATATAGAGTTTATATATCATCTGAGTGTTTCCTATAATTTGTATAATTAGGTTAGGTTAACGTTTCGGTCAAAAGATATCGCAACAACAACAACAAAAAGAAAGTTATAGGAACAATGGCCAAATCCATTATTCGGTCTGACAAGAGCTGGAGGTGGGTGTTTTTGACTAGCTGCCTTCCCACTAGTTTATCACTTCCAAATTAGGGATGTCTAGAAGAAATAGCTTTTGTGCAGCTTTGCACGAAATTCAACAAATGATACTTTTTCTGCCGTACATTTTATATTTTTCAGAAATAAGCCCGTAAAACGTAAAATGATCCAAACATGCTAACATGACTTTTTTATAATAACTTGATGATAGTGTTATTTTCATGCGCAAAAATATTTAGTGCACAAAACGTACATGAAACATTTTGCTTCAAGGTGTGCCAATAAAAGTAAAAAAAAAGAAAAAAAAAAGTTATACTTATAAATTTAATTATAAATAAATAATACAAACTTAACTTCATTGTCAGTCCGCGTGGCCTAATGGATAAGGCGTCTGACTTCGAATCAGAAGATTGCAGGTTCG
>NW_013744861.1:0-1939 GCF_000517525.1 Limulus polyphemus
TTGAGCTACTGGCAGAGATGAATGTATGGACAGAGGAGCAGAAAGCAGTATATCTGGCAACGAGCTTGAAGGGACAACCACTGGAAATACTTGGACAGTTATCAGCAGACGACAGGCACAACTATAGAGCACTGGTAGCTGCTCTAGATATCAGGTATGGAACTCAAAATAAGTCCGAAGTCTACAGGGCTAGGTTTAGGACTAGAATCCGTGCTAAAGGGGAGAGCCTGTGAGAGCTGGCACAGGATTTGGAAAGTATGGCACACAAGGCCTACCCAACTGCACCACCCAATGTCCTTAAGCTGTTGCTGAGGGATCAGTTTATAGATGCCTTGGACAGTCCACAATTGAAGATACAAGTGAAGCAAGCACACCCCTCTACTATGTAGGATGCAATCGCCAGAGCTCTTGAATTTGAATCCTACGTTATGTCCAGCACAGAGGTACCAAGGTTGGTACAGTCATCAGGATTCAAGGCCAGAAAAGGCCAGCTTTCAGAGAGGTTTGAGGGACTTTGCTGGCACCGTAACAAACCTGGACACAAGGGAGCTCAATGCCAGCAACTTCAAACCAGAGAAGATGCCATGACAGGAAAGGATGCTACCCAGAAAGGTTGTTGGAACTGTGGAGAACAAGTACATATGAGGAGCCAGTGTAAGAATAATACTACCAATAAGTCACCCTCGGGGAAACCAGTAGTGATTGGTGTTGAGGGACGCCCACCAACCCCCATTGTGAAAGTCCGAACAGCTAGGTGTAAAATTGCAAGCACACATAGTGTCTACGTGACAGGAAAGCTGGATGGCCAAAAGTGCAACTTTGTCATAGATTCTGCATCTCAGCAAACCCTTGGGAGTATCAAGTTGCTAGATTACAAAGGAGTACCAGAAACTCTGTGGTGTGACAGGACATTATGCAAGGTTGTGGGAACCAGTGTTGGTAATTATCGAGCTCATGGACATGAAGGACATACACAAAGTATACTTGGGTGACATTGAAGACCAATGCATACTGGGGTTCGACTACTTACTAACGAGGAAGTGTGTAGTTAATTTTGATAAAATAACGTTTGGGAACAACAAAGGCCAAATTCCAGTAAATGTTGCTGCTTCTGTTGATTTTCATGTCACAGCATTTAAGTCAATTACAATACCCCCTATGTCAGAGAAGATAACTTGGGGTATAATAAAAGAACATCCCCAAGGAAGCCCGATGCTTGTGGAAGCAGTAGAAGACCCACCCAGGCCAACAGACATGAAAATTGGAAGGTCACTTGTGGTAAGTCATCAAGTAGTACCCATAAAAGTGGCTAATTTCTCTAAATGTGAGCAGACACTTAAGGAAAAAGCATTGTTGGGTGTGTGCCAGGAGGTAGAGCCAGTCAATGTTAAAGCAAGAAGTAAAACTATAATAAAAAAGGACATACACTTCCAGAACATTTAACTGACCTCTATACGAAGAGCATAGTCCATTTGGCAACATCACAGGCTCTTCAGGTAAAAGAACTTTTAGCAAATTATCCAGACGTCTTTTCGAAAGGAGATCATGACCTCGGCTACACAGACCTCGTGGAATACAGAATAAACACAGGCAATCACCGTCCAATAAACATCCATCCGAGGAGAATAGCCCAGCAAAGCGACAGGAAACGGAGAAGGTCATGGATGGCCTAATTAAGGAAGGAATAGTCGAGAAATCAGATAGTCCCTGGTCAGCTTCCGTCAAGTTAGTCCAGAAGAAGGATGGGACCCAACGTTGCTGTGTGGACTTCAGGGCTCTTAACAGTATAACTGAAAAGGACTCATACCCGCTGCCAATAATTTATGATACTCTTGATGCCCTAAGTGGAGCCAAGTGGTTTTCAACTCTGGACTTAAAGTCGGGTTTCCACCAAATGAAAATGGCTGAAGCAGATAAACCTAAGACTGCATTTAGTTAT
>NW_013744862.1:0-1938 GCF_000517525.1 Limulus polyphemus
GAATATATTTCACCTCCTAAGAGACATGATGGAAGTTTCCTTATTGGATGCTGCTTTATTCATTCAGTCCAGTTCACAAGCGTGGTGAAACAAGAATTTGATTATTGTATGTAGAAAAATCTGTCTCAGTGTATGCCTGAAGATACAAATGCTTACATTTTGAGTTATGGATGAAGGTTTTATCTTTTGCTCAACGTATTTATATCAGTGGACCATGGTTGGAGGGTTATAGAAATATTATACAATATTTTGATGGGAATTCTGTTGTTAACTACCATCTTGTGTTAGTTCCCTTTAACACTGATATGTATGGAGGTGGATGGTAATGGTGTCTGGTTGTAAATATATATTGCAACAAAATTTATACTGTTGTATGACTCCCTACCAAACAGTGACAGACATACTCGTATTTTATTTCATCTGTTGACAAAGAATAAAATCTAAGATCTTTGTGTCTGAAGACTGGAAATACACAGGTGTGACAAATGCAGTTATACAGAAGACCCTTTTTCTGCAGTGTTTTCTTTGTCATAGCAAAAAATTGCTTCCTAATTTTAAGTATGCATTACTGGTACTGATGTTTACTTTATTTTATCATAGAAAATCATTATTGGACTAAGACACAGAAGAATAAGCTTCCTGTAAAAATTCAATACAGAAAGCAAATAACTATCAAGTTTGTGAAGGCAGTTAGATATCTGGCAAAACAAAAGTTCCAACCAAAGGTGGAAACTTTGAATATGAAGGTGTATGTGAGTACAGGAAATTTTACACAATAGATGGACTATTTGTACTGGTGAGCATTGTAAGGAGGATCCTGCACATGAGTTAATGCAATGTTTTATGTGTGTATCTCCAATAAAAAAAGGAGAATTGCCTTTTGCAATGCTATCTTTGTACTAATTAAAATTGAAAATGTCATGAAGTAGTCACATACACATACCACATAAGTCCTGATAACATGGACTCTGCTGAGAACTATAAACTGTCATTTGAATCACATGTATAATTGATGATCGAGGCCATGTGAGTTAAGAGTACAATTTACGTTGTCTCTTCCATTATAAACCATGGCTTTTCCTCACTTAGAGTGGTACTTCCACTTTAAACCCCAGCCCTTCACATTTTACAATCATATGCCTTAAACCATGGTATTTAAACTAAAATGCTTCCACTTTTATTGTGATATTTTCTCTTTATGCCATGTTCCTTACACTTTAAACCCCTGTCATTCCAATTTATGTATGATTCTTTCACTTTTACAATGGCCCTTCCTTGTAGTAAACTTCCTACAGATACCTCCTCATTTTGGGGCCAAGGTTGCATTATAAAAGTCACAGTCAAATCCCACTATTCTGTCTGACAAGAGTAGGCAGTGGGTGGTTTTAACCAGTTGCCTTTTCTCTAAGCTTTCTCTACTTTTTTGCATAATACATCCAAATCTAACATATGTTTCATATATTTTTCTACTTGTTCCCTTGTTTCTTAATACGTTTATGACATATTCTAAGTCTCATACTATTTCATAATTGTGTTCATTATCTATCCTTATTTCTTTAATTTTGTTAATCATTTATTTTTAATTACTTTCTGCGTTCCCTACTCTCGTTGTACTTAACGCATTAACATTAATGTTTTCTATCTGGTGGGTGTGTAACTTCAAAATCATAATCCTGTGGTAACAAAGACCACCTCGCTAATCCAGACAATGGGTCCTTTAAGATCATTAGCCACCTTAGAAGGTGCATAATCTGTAATTATGGTAAACCTTCTACCATAAAGATAGTAATGGAATATATTAATAATATGCACTACTGCTAAATACTTATTCCTTCACTGCGTAATTTACTTATGCTTTTCCTAGCTGTGGCCCGGCATAGCCAGGTGGTTAAGGCACTCGACTCGCAATCTGAGGGTCGCAGGTTCGAATCCCTGTCA
>NW_013744863.1:0-1939 GCF_000517525.1 Limulus polyphemus
CTTACTTGCAAGAGTAAGGTTGCAAAATGGTCGTCATGAAATCAGTGCAACAGATGAGAATGAAATTATGACGAGATTTCAGTTTCAGAGATGCCAAGCTCTGCAAATGACCAGAGAAGATTTTTCCATGGTGAAGTTATTTTACTGGTCGAAATATGTTTGTTGAGATTCGAAAGGTTTGTTCATAAATAATTTATTGTTTGTAGTTAATCACAAAGCTACAGAATTGGGTGTCTAGAATTATAAGTCCGTAGACTTACCGCTGTGCCATTAGAAGGCGCTATAAGTCTGCAGACTTCCCACTGTGCCACTGGAGGGCGCTATAAGTCCGCAGACTTCCCGCTGTGCCACTGGAGGGCGCTATAAATCCGCAGGCTTCCCGCTGTGCCACTGGAGAGCCCTATAAGTCCGCAGACTTTCCGCTGTGCCACTGGAGGGCCACAAATCAATTAATGGTAAATAATGCCAAATGGAGAATATGGGCTTGTTTATCTTACTTTGTGAAAGGAATTTCTGATTTTGCAACCATCTTTCCTTTTAACCATGGGATCACAAATATATATACATATATACATATATATTAAATCAGCACTGTAAAACAATAATAAAGTTGATACAGATGAAACACAAATAAAAACATTACAATGAGACTAAAAAAATAAAAAAAATATTTTTCCATTACCAGTCCTTGATGTCATCATTAAGACATAACAGATAATGTATGTGGCCATAACACCCAAACGTGTTGTGGATATTCCATCTATCAGACAAGATACAGACGCCGATATCAAACTAGCCAGCTACTGAGGAAATCAGTTTAGGGTTAGGAGTTGAGTACTTGAACCAACAACGTCTCAACTCCAACTGTCTTTCACTATTTCCAGGCAATTGTGGGAAGGCAGTTACCATTAATATTTAGATATAACCTTAAAGCTGAAATAAAACCACCCTAAAGCTTCTACAGGCCCGGCATGGCTAGGTAGTTAGGGCGCTCGACTCGTTATCTGAGGGTCGCGGGTTCGAATCCTCGTCACACCAAACATGCCAACCTCCGCCTTTGCCTGGTCCCAAGTCCAGGATGAGAAAGGAGGAGGGTTGGGCGCGGGGCTAGCAACTCCATCCCGTGAAAAAAACCTGCTACAAGTAACTGCAACAACAACTTCCGTTGGGAGGTGTTGTTGCTGCCCTATGCTCCACTGGGAGTTTACAGGAATAAAAAAAAATAATAAAAAAAGCTTCTACAAGGTAAAACTCCCATCCTCCGCCTTTTAATCACAAAATTATGTTAAAACAAGATTAAAAACCCTACCTTAATAGTTCTTAAGCTCCCATCCTCCCTTACTCTTGAGCTTAGCCTTTTCGTCCCGTATACTTTACAAATATAAACTAAATGCCAATACAGGATTGTTTATTTGTTGTGAAGTACAAAGTCACACAATAAGGTATTTGTGCTGTACCAACCACAGGTATCGAAACTCGATTTTTAGACATACCACTGATATGCTGGTGGCACAAATATAAGAAAAATTATTTTAGATACGGAGTTTGAATACTGATTGAAGAAATGAAAACAAACGTGAAGTGCTGTGCACCTAACGTTCCTTAGACGTTTGATAATAAATAACGTGATATCTTAAAGTGAGAAAAACAAACGTTAAGTGCTGTGCACCTTAGACGTTTGATAATAAATAACGTGATATCTTAAAGTGAGAAAAACAAACGTTAAGTGCTGTGCACCTAACGTTCTTTAGACGTTTGATAATAAATAACGTGATATCTTAATCGTGATATCGATTAAACATATACTTACTGATAACATACACTTACAATGAAATAGACACTACTGGTGTCATACACTTACGACAAAACAGAAACTTACTGATAATATACACTGACGATTAAACATATACTTACTGATAACATACATTTACAATGAAAT
>NW_013744864.1:0-2286 GCF_000517525.1 Limulus polyphemus
GTTGTTGAGCTTAGGATTCTTCTACAGTAGGTGTCTGTGACTTGTTTACGATAAATTCAACGATGAATAAACAGTACGCACTTCACTTGTTTTAAAAATATATACATGCATATATATATATATATATATATTCAGAACAAGTTAAACGCATGTACAACAAATTCTTGACACTATAGATTTTATGGATGTATCATAAATACTACTTATATATAGTTTTCTCCTTCTTGTTAAATATTCACTTAGGCCTCTTTAATTACTTTAGAATTTCGATTGACAAGCCGAACTATCTTCTCTACTACTATCGCACTAGTATTCTGGTTGGGATTCACTTACAATTGTGGCGCGAGTTACCGTAATCATTTGGTCTTCTTTCTTCTGAAGATCCTCTGTTCCTTTTATCAAAGTGCACACTAGCTGATTCAATTACTTTAGAACCACGCTTTGACGGAATAAATTATTTTTCTTATCTCCTTTTCTACTGTTAGTCTTACTCTAACGTATTAAACATTAGGCCTAACACTTCTACGGTACGTAATTGCATGCCAAACTTTTCCTTGGCCTGAAACTACTTTTTTTCTGCTATTATCTGTCTGCTGTTTCTGCTTATTTCATGCTATTTATATCTTTATCACTTAATCCTCTGTCCGCCTTCTGTATTCTCGACGTCAATGTATTGCACGTGTTGTTCGATAGTCTCAACATCAATGTCTTATAAACACAACTTCCTGAAATTATCTGCTTTTAACTCTTATTATAACAAAAACTAAACAATAATAAAATATTCCCTCACAAAAATAAATTAATCACTAATATCTAAACTAAACAGTCTTTTATATCATGACACAGTAAGTGCTGTTTGCCATCTAATCACTTTATTTATCTATCTGCATCACCTGGCTGTCTCGTCTCCAGAGGGATTTAGACTTCCACCTATAGTTGTTCTCCAATTTACTATTTGTCTTATAAGGTGAGTATACAAAACTTTTGTTTCTTGCCTTTTACTTACCATAGGATTTCACTAGGCAGCTAGTGTTGCCTCTCAGGGTATATCTACCCAACATTTGCATCGAGTCAGGATAACGGAAAGTGCTTGTATCACCTGCCCTGACTCTACGAGATGGGTTGTTCTGCAAAACCACTTGCAGTTACCTCATGGTTTTCTATACGTGTGTATGTATGTACCCACTACATTTCGTGTCCGATCTGGACCATACCTATTCAGGAAAAGCTAGCAGAGTAGTGTTTCTGTCCACTACTCTGGTTAGTGCTTGTTGGCTTTTAAAAATAGGGTTTTGCAGTAACCAGTTGCCCTGTCTCAAATACCTTTCTGGACTGATGGGGATCTGGGCACATTCTCCACATCTCCCCTGTGTGAATTCTCCGTCCCCCCCCTCTTCATTGAGTGGAGCATGGGAGACCCTTGCCACTTATCAGTTCCCAGCTGCTGGGGGGGTGGACCTTGGAGAATCCTCACCAATTGGGACCTATCTGCTGGGGCAAGAACAAGGGGTCCCATTACAGATGAGAAGAGGTTTATATAAGTAGCCATACCGAAATTAATTCTTACAATGCCCACCTCCTTCAGCTGGCATGAGGCCTGTAGAGACTGGTGGTAGAGAAGGTGAGCACAAATACTTATGAAAAATGACCTTCTCGCACAGCTGGTTTTGACCTGTTGAGTCTGATGGTAGATGAGGTGGGCACACAAGGTATGGTCTGAATGAGTTTCAACCTCACTACACATATTGGCTCTCCGACAGCTTGTGTGTAATTACTTGGATGGCCATGCACATCTTCTGCCTGTTCTTGCAACACAGTTATGGCTTTTTGCCTCTTCTCATATAGAAGCAAAGAATATATCCTGGAGAAGATGAAATGAGATGTCCCATAGATGTGCCCCAATGGAACCCCTGCCATTAGGTGTAATACCAAATGGGCTTCCTTCAGATACTTTCTGAAGGAGGTTCTTCCGAGTAATCTTTGCACTGGTCCATTCACCATCTCACTGTGGGATTCTGGTTAAATTGAGTGAAGAGATGAGATGATAACATTTTCCAATAAATACTCACCTCACACACATTCCCACCCATCCTCCCCACTTCCATTGCACATTACTTCATTGACTTGAAGAATGAAGATTCACAAACACCAATTATATATATGTGGAGACTTTGTGCATGGAAGTATGTCACATTCCTATTGGATGGGGGTTCTGCTGCATGATGACATCATCATACAGTGGTGCAAGTTCACGTTAAGTGGAAGTTTTTATACGGCTGGTGGTTT
>NW_013744865.1:0-2431 GCF_000517525.1 Limulus polyphemus
TGTTCAATAGCAAATAAGTACTGTATCAATTTTGCTATATAGAGTTGACAATTATAATGTGTCCTACTATGGAAGATTATAAAGAGAAATTTGTAAATAGTTGTTTTTATCAATAAAAAGTACTTGACAAAATATCTCAATTTTATTGTTTATACTGATCTCAGAATAAAAGAAATGGTCTACAAGAAATGATACATTTTTCCTTCACATTTTATGAATGGCGTTTATCATTGCAGAATATACTTTACAACCAAGATAAATTGTATGTTCAATATTAAGTCTAACTTAATTACTGGAGAATGGATTTTGTATGTCACTGAACTTAATAATCTGTAAAAACGAATTTATCTATTCTTTCACTGTACGTAACGATACAAAACACTAAATGTACATTCATGACATTTTCACTATCATAATTTGATGGTCCTGAAAAAGACCTTTAATTATAAATCAAGTGATTATACAGAATCCATTATCTTTGAATGAGGAATATCTGTCGTATTTTTCATCTTCTAGATAGATCCTAATTTGAAAAATACGATGTCGTTTCCTCAGAATATCAACAGCCCAATGTAATAACAATTAGGAAATATTGCCGTGTTTAATCATATGATTAGTCAGATTACAAATTCCTCTAAACAAAACCTGTTGGACACTCACCAAAGTGATTGAATCTAAGATGCCCAATAATCGCCTCTTCATTTGGAAAGTTTCCATGATATATAAACAAACTTGAATTCAATGACTAAAACGACAAACGTAAATTAGTCTTATTTTTATCATAATATAAAAGTAAGGAAATCTTACATTCAGTGTGATTGGACAGATTGACAATGTGTTCATGACATCCACTCTCTATACTAATTTGTATGATGAGTAGTTATGGTTTGCTTTGTTTTGAATTTCGAGAAAAGCTACAAGAGAGTTTCTGGGATAGCCATCCTTACTTTAGCAGTGATTGACTAGAGGGAAAGCAGCTAGTCAACACCACCTTCTCTTGGGCTACTCTTTTACCAGTAAACAGTGACCTTAGCCACAACAATATAACGCCCCCAGGGCTTAAAGGATGAGTATGTTTGGTGAGGGAAATTCGAATCCGTGAACCCCATATTGCGAGTCGAGCGTCTTATTCACCAGGCCAGGTGGTTAAGGCACTTGATTCGCAATATGACGGTCGCGAGTTCAAACCCCTGTCCCACCAAACATGATTGCCCTTTTAGTAGAGATGTTATAATGTGATGGCCAATCCCACTATTCGTTTATTAAATAGTAGCACAAGAGTTGGCGGTGGGTGGTGATGACTAGCTATCTTCCCGCTAGTCTTTCACTGCTAAATTAGGGACGGCTAGCCCAGATAGCCCTCGTGTAGCTGTGTGCGAAATTTAAAAAAAAACCTATCCACCAGGTCTAGACAGTGTAGTTATGACTAATGATTGAACAGATATGCTGTTATACTACTCAATGATAGGATCCTTTCATCGTGACTTGTAAAATCACAAAGAACAAAGTTGTGAAATGCAAAAGTGTTTATAGATTTGTGACTTACAAGATTAGCGTGAAAAATGAACTAACAAAACATTTCAATTAAAACTTTAGCGGCACTAACATGAGGTTATTGGGTGAACATTAATAAAAAACGTCGTTCTCAGCCAAGGTGTCCCCGATGGCTCAGCAATAAGTCTGAGGGTTTACAATGCTTAAAATTGGAACACAGACAATTCATTATTTAGGTATGCGATTGAAACAAACAACCAAAAATAAATCCAACCAAAGCAACATGTAAACACTAAGCGCAGACTATTTGTCTGCAGGTCGTTGTCGTCATAACAACAACAAATATATATATCATAAAAGAACCTGTCTGTCTGTGTTACCGCCATAGCTCCTAGAGGAAAGATCGTAGAGACCTAAAACTCTTCACACATACTAAGGGGATTCTCCCTAAAATAACCAGTCTGACTGTATGACCGCCACAGCTCCAAGAAGAAAGAGCCTAGAGACCTAAAACTTTTCACACATAGTAAGGGGATTATTAGAGTGTGCACTTCAGTATTATGTTTCAGATTTGACTCAAAAATATTTTGGCCAACATTTTGTGCTATAGCCTTTAAGCCCCATAATTCTGTGGGTGTGGAGGTTTTCTGCCAAATACTTTTGAAAAAGAACAAAATAGCCAAGAAATCTGCCAAAATTGGCCAACAATTGGGGAAAAACTGTACTTATTTTACCAAATATGAACAAAATTCAAAAGGGTATGAGGCCAAACATTTCTTAGCCAGTCAAAAACAACAGGGAAGACAACAAAGACATCAGGATATATTAAACCGACCCTCAGAAAACTAGAAAATAAATAATGTTCGGGAAATGATATCAAACAAAACAGTTAAGGGATTTTGGTGCATGAAAAGACAATGGAGTACAAAATTTTTAA
>NW_013744866.1:0-857 GCF_000517525.1 Limulus polyphemus
GATATCTCTTTTCTTGTAGACCATACCTTTTGTCATAAGATTACCGAACTTACAAGTATATTACCGTTTTGAAAAAGTCCACTATGGTATTCACGGTATTTATTGCTTTCAACGATAGTGACATAACATCACAGTATTTAACTCATTCTCTGACAAATTTTCTATCTACATGAAAATACTCTAATTTTAGTTACAGTCAATGTTCTGTTAGATATATTAGATATATCATTATGTTTAAATATTGCATGACAACAGAACAGGATGATTTTCAAGTTGAGGTCAACACTTGCCATATGACTAATGAACAAAAGTCAGTAAAGTAGTCTAGCTGAATAGAAAGTATATAAGAATTGTATGTTAGCTGAACTGTACTAGACTTTTATGAAAGTTAATATAATCTTGGTAATGCAGTATTTTGTTATTCATACATGTTTCAGTTTATGTTATTCCTAAATATAAAAGGGTATCGAGCTGTCAGCAGAATTTGCACTTTGGACAAATTTAAAGAACATGACCTAAATTTTAAGATGGACAATACTAATATTTCTTTACGTGTTTAACTCTCTCAGTATAGGTTTGGTCAATTTGACCAACCACGTGACCATTGGGTACTCACTTAAAGTCTTTATAGATTTAATACTTATAACTCTCATTATACTGTGTATATCTTCACGAAATTTGGCAGTCTTTCAGCTAACATTACAAATCTTTCACATACAACAAGTCTTATTTTTTGGTGATGTATATTTAATAAAGTAAAATAAATATTTGTCCATGAATATATTGAGTATTTGTTTTGAATAGTCGGTGTGCAATGTAATTTTCATGTTAAAGTTAAAAATAATTTTCCTCATCTC
>NW_013744867.1:0-1939 GCF_000517525.1 Limulus polyphemus
GTGTGATAATCTATGTAACTGGAGTAACGTATGTGATAATATACGTAACGGGAGTAACGTATGTGATAATATACGTAACGGGAGTAACGTTTAGTGATAATCTATGTAACTGGAGTAATGTATGTGATAATATACGTAACGGGAGTAACGTTTAGTGATAATCTAGGTAACTGGAGTAACGTTGTGTTATAATCTACAAAACTGGAGTAACGCTGTGTGATAATCTACGTAACTGGAGTAACGTTGTGTGATAATCTACGTAACTGGAGTAACGTTTTATGAAAATCTACAAAACTGGAGTAACGTTTAGTGATAATCTATGTAACTGGAGTAACGTTGTGTTATAATCTACGTAACTGGAGTAACGTTGTGTGATAATCTATGTAACTGGAGTAACGTTGTGTTATAATCTACGTAACTGGAGTAATGTTGTGTGATAATCTACGTAACTGGAGTAACGTTGTGTTATAATCTACGTAACTGGAGTAACGTTGTGTGATAATCTGAGAAATGAATGCGAAGAAGGTTCTTCTATGACTCAAAAAGCGAATGTTAATATGATCTGAATGTCAGAAATTTCGTTCGGAGATTAGAATGTCATAACATGAACTAATTGTTCAAAACATGAAAGTCTGTTTCACGTTCTGGCTGTGAAGATTCATTAATATTAGAATGACAGAAAATTATGTTAAAAATGTGTTAACATTTAATTGTGAAAGTGTATGTGGTGATTATGTTTCGTGCAACCGTGATATTCTATACATCCAGTAACATAATGGGTTATCCAGTAACATAATGGGTTATCCAGTAACATAATGGGTTATCCAGTAACATAATGGGTTATCCAGTAACATAATGTTACCATGATGGGTTATCTATGTAATATTTAACAAACTTATAGCCTCTCTCTAAAATATACGTAGATAATTTTGTTAACACAATTTTCGGACACCTGTAACCTCTATCTGTGTATTTATTTTCTGTCCTATCAAGAGATGGTTGTTTGGTTGGTTGTTTTTTATGTACACTCTATCTGTATATTTATTCTCTGTCCTATCAAGAGATGGTTGCTTGGTTGGTTGTTTTTTATGTACACTCTATCTGTATATTTATTCTCTGTCCTATCAAGAGATGGTTGCTTGGTTGGTTGTTTTTTATGTGCGCTCTATCTGTATATTTATTCTCTGTCCTATCAAGAGATGGTTGTTTGGTTGGTTGTTTTTTATGTACACTCTATCTGTATATTTATTTCTGTCCTATCAAGAGATGGTTGTTTGGTTGGATGTTTTTTTATGTACACTCTATCTGTATATTTATTTCTGTCCTATCAAGAGATGGTTGCTTGGTTGATTGGTTTTTACCTGCACTATATCTCTCTATATTTATTCCGTGTCCTATCAAGAGCTGGTTGGTTGTTTTTTATCTTTGCTCTATCTGTATATTTATTTTCTGTCCTATCAAGAGATAGTTGCTTGGTTGTCTGTTATTTTATATGTATTCGGTCCACCGCGAGGAAGTGAACCTCGGATTTTGCGCTGTATGTTCGTAAACTTACTGGTAACCCATGGGTCATTGGGGCCTCTATCAAAAGCTAATGTTCTATACGCTAATACAGACTAAATTAGATGTAATTTACACAATCACTAAGCTAGTGTTCTATACACTAATACAGACTAAATTAGATGTAATTTACACAATCACTAAGCTAGTGTTCTATACACTAATACAGACTAAATTAGATGTAATTTACACAATCACTAAGCTAATATTCGATACGCTAATACAGACTAAATTAGATGTAATTTACACAATCACTAAGCTAATGTTCTATACGCTAATATAGATTAAATTAGATGTAATTTACACAATCACTAAGCTAAGTGTTCTATACGCTAATACAGACTAAATTAGATGTAATTTACACAATCACTAAGCTAAT
>NW_013744868.1:0-1290 GCF_000517525.1 Limulus polyphemus
GATAGAATGAGAAATAACTAAACAAATCCAAAACTAAATAAAATGAAACTTTCTATTTCACACTCTTTTCCCCTTTAGAAGTGATTACATTAGTCATTTTAAAATTAAGTTCTTACTTGTAACTTATACTGACATACTACACGGTTTAACCAGAGATACAGTACAAGGAGAAACCACTTTCTTACAAATTCGATTATCTTTCGGTTCTAGTTCAGCTTAACGAAGTTATAGTTCTAAGACCAGTTAATTTGTAATAATTAAATAACAAATCTTATACATACTCTTTACCAATATTAATATCTGTACGTCACTGATATGGGAAACTGATGTCAGTCTCATAATTCATATAAATTAAAAATTGGTGCGATTAGGTAGAAGGTGAGTTAGAGTTTAAGAGTAAATAAAAATCCAGAGCTCAACTAAATGACAGAATGAATAAACGAACTGTAAAGAAATCCATAACAAAACAACAAAAGAATATGCTATCTCACACTCCTTCCACTTTAGACAAAGAATGTGATAATATTAAATCACTGCTTATAAATTCCCAATTTTCGTATCCTTATTTTTAAGGTCCTCGTTATACTGACATCATGAATCCCTCACGGTTAAGTACAGATACTAGGACAAATTGTTTATGTTAAGTCTAAAGATTGATTAATTTCCTGCTCTGGTTCACCATACAGAGAGTACTTGAGTTTGAAGACCATCTAGGTTGGGCAGATGACAAATGACTCGTTTAGTCGAAGGATGAGATGTGGACACGTCTAAAGAAGTTAATCTCATTGGAGCTGGGGGGGGAAGCACTCTTCAAGCTTTTTGACGCCACTTTTTTCTACAACGACATAGAACGATGAACATTTTCTGGTATAGAAATAATTATCTTTTCTTTAATTTAAAGAAGTAAAATTGTTCTACCATTAAACAGATTTTTTAATATAAAAAATGAAGTAACATAAATAAATTTTAACAGTCCATTGTTCTTAGAATAAATTTTAGAATAAGTCAGTTTAATACAGAAGATAATTGATATATTCTTAATAACAGCATTAGTAAATTAACTACTTTTAGTTGTGTCCGAAAGATACTAACGGTTGTAAGCCTCTCGCTGTAGCTTTCGATGTATTTCAACTCTGGATATTGTTTGTTTAATATCTGTAAATAGTTCTGTTCGTTCTTCTACGGTTGCAGATGATGTTGGGTATTTGTAGTTGTTTCCAAGAACTCCTTTTTTGACCACTTATGAAACTAATTGTATAGTGTAGATTTAGTTTATGGATATCCCCATTG
>NW_013744869.1:0-3253 GCF_000517525.1 Limulus polyphemus
GATCTACAGATTGAGACACAACTCCCACAGTGAAAGTTTTAACATGATCTAAAGATTGAGACACAACTACCACAGTGACAGTTTGAACACGATCTACATATTGAGACACAACTCCCACAGTGAAAGTTTAAACACGATCTACATATTGAGACAGAACTCCCACAGTGAAAGTTTTAACATGATCTACATATTGAGACACAACTCCCACAGTGAAAGTTTAAACACGATCTACAGATTGAGATACAACTCCCACAGTGAAAGTGTCATGTGTTGTATATCATACAGTGAGTGTCATGTATTGTGCGGCATACAGTGAGTGTCATGTGTTGTGTATCATACAGTGAGTGTCATGTGTTGTGTGTTAGACAGTGAGTGTCATGTGTTGTGTATCATACAGTGAGTGTCATGTATTGTGCGGCATACAGTGAGTGTCATGTGTTGTGTATCATACAGTGAGTGTCATGTGTTAATAAACTAACTGTCTAACACACAACACATGACACTCACTGTCTAACACACAACACATGACACTTACTGTGTGATACATAACACATGACACTCACTGTATGATACACAACACATGACACTCACTGTCTAACACACAATAACCCTGTTTCTAAATCTCTTGTTTTTGGAATTTGATCCAGTTTTTAACCTTATTCAACTGAATTGTAACCACAAGATTTAATATGTTCAAGTTACTGACATACTTTCAGACCATTGACACCTTTAAAAATGTAACAGTATCAACATTTCTGGACTAAGTGAAAAAACAAACAACTAGTGAATTTATATTCTGAGACAAGATTGTAGTACCTTAATTAAAACATGACACTCACTGTATGATACACAACACATAACACTAACTGTCTAACACACAACACATGACACTCACTGTCTAACACACAACACATGACACTCACTTTCTGATAAACAACACATGACACTCACTGTCTGATACATAACACATGCCACTAACTGTATTATACACAACACATGCCACTCACTGTATGATACACAACACATGACACTAACTGTCTAACACACAACACATGACACTCACTGTATGATACACAACACATGACACTAACTGTATGATACACAACACAAGACACTCACTATATGATATACAACACATGGCACTCACTGTCTAACACACAACACATGACACTCACTGTGTGATACACAACACATGATAGTCACTGTCTAACACACAACACATGACACTAACTTTCTGATAAACAACACATGACACTCACTGTCTGATACATAACACATGATACCCACTCTCTAACACATAACTCATGACACTCACTGTATGATACACAACACATGACACTCACTGTATGATACACAACACTTAATAATTGTATTTTCTGACAGGTCCCTTCACAGTGCTTGTCCCTACTGACGACGCCTTTTCTAATCTTCCGGCTGGAGTTCTGAATGAACTAAAGAATAACCCTCAGTTACTGAGACGTGTACTTCTAAACCATATTATCAGCCTTTCTCTCAACCCGCAAGATCTCCAGAACAACATGGTGATAGAAACAAACAGCGGTCTTCGACTGTTCGTTAGTGTTCTCAATGGTGGACAGGTATTTTAGAACTCTAGCATTATGACAATATTCATTTCTATTTTCTTCTGAACACTTTGTTTTATATTCAACCAAACCTGGATCTATTGTTTTACCTTAATGTTGGTTACTACGTTTAACGTCTACAAAATACAACCATTGTTTTACCGTATTGTAGGTTACTACGTTTAACGTCTACAAAATACAACCATTGTTTTACCGTATTGTTGCTTACTACGTTTAACGTCTACAAAATACAACCATTGTTTTACCGTATTGTTGGTTACTACGTTTAACGTCTACAAAATACAACCATTGTTTTACCGTATTGTTGTTTACTACGTTTAACGACTACCAAAAATACAACCAGCGTTTTACCGTAATGTTGTTTACTACGTTTAACGACTACAAAAAATACAACCGCGTTTTACCGTATTGTTGGTTACTAAGTTAAACCATTACAATCATTAGTTAATCATATTGTTAGTTACTACGTTTAACGACTACAAACTATAACCAAATTTACAATGTTTCTAAATGTTCATACATAGAATTTAAATAATAATATTATTGTACCTGGTTGTTTGAGGAGATCTACACCAGACTGTAGAAGTAAATCATAAAATATGGTAAGACCAACTGGCTGTCCTTGGACATTGAGACCAGGCATTTCAATAATTTGAAAGATCGTGTTTCCTGTTGGAGGAGGAGCACCACCTCCAGTCACTAGTCCTGGTGGAGAGGAACCTCGGAGAGGTAAACTAGGTTGTCTGACAGGGAAGGAGGTTTGGAATCCTCCTGTTACCCCTGGTGGAGGATTGTCTAACTGTTGAGTTACTTCTGGAAGACATTGGCAATCCTTGAGAACTTGCTTTGGTAATAAAACACGATTAATGACATGGATGACACCATTTAAAACCATGAAATTGGGCTCAACCACCGGTATTCCATTGACCAACAAGAGACCTGGCAAACAATACAAAAAGAAAAAAAAGATTAATAGTCTTGAATTTAATTAGACATTTACTACAAACCAATGTTAATTTTACTTATTCAAATATCCTATCAAAGGTTAAGCCTAAAGTTGTTGCTACTTTCTTACTATAAATGTTTAATTTGTATAAACGTTCACGTATATTCATGGGACTCTTGAGTGTCAAGATTAGAATATTATAAATTTGTTTCTTTTAGAGCAAAGTCACATGAGAATTTTAGCATTCCCAATAATATATTCATATATGTATACATAAAAATAACCTTTAAATGAAATATTGTGGAAATTCTTACCTCTACGATCACTGAAGGTCAGCGGAGCGCCACCTACTGATGTCAATGTTAGCCCATCATTCAATGCTGTTCTATAGTATGTTCCTTTAAGAACGTGATTCAAAAGGACCTCTGAAATAAAGAGAATCAAAAAATCTGAAGTACGTTTAATTTGAATCCGACAAAACAATGTACCCGTTACCCAGTGAGTATTGTATCTAACACCACATGGTATATATAAAACCTAAAACCACAGGACAACAGAAGGACATATTGTTGTCTAGTGAGTATTGTATCTAACACCACATGGTATATATAAAACCTAAAACTACAGGACAACAGAAGGACATGTTATTACTGTAACCTAGTGAGTATTGTATCTAACACCACATGGTATATATAAAACCTAA
>NW_013744870.1:0-1936 GCF_000517525.1 Limulus polyphemus
GTGAAAGTGATCATTGCTCTGTTAGGTTTGATGTTTCCCTGCATATGGAGATCAGAAATAATGATATTTTGGTTACAAATTTCAAAAAAGCAAATTTTGAAGGGATGTGAAAAGAATTATCTGTTGTGAATTGGGCAGCTGAGTTATTTGGAGACACTGATCAAATGTGAAAAATTTTTAAGGATGAATTTTTAAATATTCAAGATAAACATTATTCCTTATAGAAAAAAAAGGGTGGCTGCAAGTAAAAACCAGGTTGGCTCACAAAGGGTATAAGAGATAAAATTAAAGAAAAGCTTCATAAATTTAAGACATTTAAATTGACTGGTATAATAAAAGATTTAGAAGATCAAGAAAGTTGGTCGAACAGGAAATTAGGACATCAAAAATGATGTATGAAAATAAGTTGTCTGAAAATGTTAAAACTAACAATAAAGATTTCTTTAACTATATTAAGGGTAAACAAAATGTTAGGATGGAGTAGGGCCCTTGAGAAATAATAAAGGAAGGTTTGTATCTGATGATTATGACATGGATGGATTTTTAAATTCTGCTTATTCTTCAGTTTTTACTAATGAAGATTTAAGCAGTACTCCTCATCTTAAACAGTTGATAGATGGAAACAAGGTTGAACAAGATAACTGCATTAATTCTGAGCTTGTTAAGAAAAAACTGGAAAGTTTAAAGAACAATAAAGGCTCCTGGGCCAGATAATATTTCCCTAGAGGTTTTGAATGAGGTTAAGGATTGGATATGTGAGCTGCTGGCTACTATTTTTTGTAAGACCTTGAATAGTAGGCAGGTAGCAGAAGAATTGGAAGTTAACTAATGTCACTCTTCTTTTCAAGGGAGGTAATAAAAACTGTCCCAGTTATTATATGCCCATTAGTCGTATATATAATTTGTGGGATGTTTTGAAAAGTCAGATAAAAGATGCTTTGCAAAGTCATTTAACAAAGTTTAGAATTTTATTGGATTAGTAAACAGGGAAAATCTTGCCTTACAAATCTTTTGACATTCTTTGAAAAGGTTACTGCTTATGTAGATGAGGGTAAGGGTGTAGATTTGGTGTATCTAGATTTTCAGAAAGCATTTGACAAGGTGCCACATAAAAGGCTTGTAAAAGAATTATATCTGTAGGTGTGGGAATAAGTTAGCAAATTGGATAGAACAGTGGTTGGATGGAAGAAAGCAGAGTGTTGTTACAAATGCGTTCAGTCAAACTGGTTTAATGTCACAAGTAGTGTACCTCATGGCTCAGTCTTAGGACCTATGCTCTTTTTGATTTACATCAATGATATAGATGAAGGAATGGTCAATAAATTACTTAAATTTGTAGATGATATGAAGGTCTTGGGTGTTGTTAGCTGTGAAGAGGATGCTGCTGATTTACAACAGGATTTAGATCATTTAGTGAGATGGGCAAATAAATAGTAGATGGGTTTTAATTACAATAAATGCTGGATAATACATGTGGGTTATCGTAACTTGAATTATAAGTATAATTTGGATGGGAATAATCTTAACAGTGTTATGAAAGAAAGGGATCTTGATGTAATGGTTGATCAGTCTCTTAAGCCATCCAAGCAGTGTGCTGTTACTATTGGTAGGGAAAATAGGATTTTATGTTGTATGTACAGAAATATTTAATACAAGTCCAAAGAGGTTATAATTTCCCTGGTAAGGCCACATTTGGAGTATCGTGTTCAGTCCTGGGTTCGTTACTTTAGGAAGAACATTGAATTGTTGGAAAGGATTGAAAGGAAGGTTATTAGAATGGTACCTGGGTTGGAGGAATTGTCATCTGAAGAGAGATTAAAATCTCTGATATTGTTTTATCTTGAAAAAAGAAGAGTTAGAGGGGATCTGATTGAGGTGTTTAAGATTGTAAAGGGAATCAATAGTGTTGACGCATCATCTTTTTCATACTTAACAG
>NW_013744871.1:0-1076 GCF_000517525.1 Limulus polyphemus
AACTCTAGTTTCCGAATTTATAACCACCTACTCATCTTTAGCCTTACTTGGTACAACTACTCCACGAACACCTAGGTGTAACTCTATTTACAGAATTTTTAACCACCATACTCATCTTTAGCCTTACTTGGTACAACTATCACATGAACACTTAGGTGTAACTTTAGTTACCGAATTTATAACCACCATACTCATCTTTAGCCTTACTTAGTACAACTACTCCATGAACACCTAGGTGTAACTCTAGTTACCGAACTTATAATCACCATACTCATCTTTAGCCTTACTTGGTACAACTACTCCCGGACCACGTAGGTGTAATTCTAGTTACCGAATGTGTAACCCAATACTCATCTTTAGCGTTATTTGGTACAACAACTCCACAAACACGTAGTTGTAACTCTAGTTACCGAATTTATAACCACCATACTCATCTTTAGCCTTACTTCGTACAACTACTCCATGAACACTTAAGTGTAACTCTACTTACCGAACTTATAACCACCATACTCATCTTTAGCCTTACTTGGTACAACTACTCCATGAAACCCTTGGTGTAACTATAGTTACCAAATTTATAACCACCATATTCATCTTTAGTCTTACTTTGTACAAATACTCCATGAACAAATAAGTGTAACTCTAGTTACCGAATGTGTAACCCCCATACTCATCTTTAGCATTATTTGGTACAACAACTCCACGAACACGTAGTTGTAACTCTAGTTTCCGAATTTAAAACCACCACACTCATCTTTAGCCTTACTTGGTACAACTACTCCATGAACAATTAGGTGTAACTCTAGTTACCGAATTTATAATCACCATACTCTTCTTTAGCCTTACTTGGTACAACTACTCCATGAACATCTAGGTGTAATTCTAGTTACCGAATGTGTAACCCCCATACTCATCTTTAGCGTTATTTGGTACAACAACTCCACGAACACGTAGGTGTAACTCTAGTTATCGAATTTAAAACCACCATACTCATCTTTAGCCTTATTTGGTACAACTATCCATGAAACCTAGGTGTAACTCTACTTAAAAAATTTATAACTACCATATTCATCTTC
>NW_013744872.1:0-1085 GCF_000517525.1 Limulus polyphemus
GAATTTTCAACCACCATACTCATCTTTAGCCTTACTTGGTACAACTACTCCATGAACACTTAGGTGTAACTCTAGTTACCGAATTTATAACCACTATATTCATCTTTAGCCTTACGTGGTACAACTACTCCATGAAACCCTTGGTGTAACTATAGTTACCAAATTTATAACCACCATACTCATTTTTAGCCTTACTTGGTACAACTACTCCATGTAGAAATAGGTGTAACTCTAGTTACCGAATGTGTAACCCCATACTCATCTTTAGCGTTATTTGGTACAACAACTCCACGAACACGTAGGTGTAACTGTAGTTAACGAATGTGTAACCCCCATACTCATCTTTAACGTTATTTGGTACAACACCTCCACGAACACGTACGAGTAACTTTAGTTAAAGAATTTATAACCACCATACTCATCTTCAGACTTACTTGGTACAACTACTCCATGAACACTTAGGTGTAACTCTAGTTTCCGAACTTATAACCATCATACTCATCTTTAGTTTTACTTGGTACAACTACTCCATGAACAAATAGGTGTATCTCTAGTTACCGAATGTGTAACCACCATACTCATATTTAGCATTACTTGGCACAACTACTCCATGAACACCTAGGTATAACTACAGTTACCGAATTTCTAACAACCATATTCATCTTTAGCCTTTCTTGGT
Organism: Limulus polyphemus; assembly: GCF_000517525.1. Lineage (NCBI taxonomy): Eukaryota > Metazoa > Arthropoda > Merostomata > Xiphosura > Limulidae > Limulus > Limulus polyphemus. Next base: position 680 of record NW_013744872.1, read on the forward strand.
ACAACTACTGCATGAATACTTAGGTGTAACTCTAGTTTCCGAATTTATAACCATCATACTCATCATTAACCTTACTTGGTACAACTACTCCATGAAACCTAGGTGTAACTCTAGTTACAGAATTTATAACCACCATACTCATTTTAGCCTTACTTGGTTCATCTACTCGATAAATACCTAGGTGTAACTATAGTTACTGAATTTATAACCACCATACTCATTTTTAGCGTTACTTGGTACAGTTACTCCATAAACACCTAAGTGTAACTATAGTTACCAAATTTATAAATATTATCTTCATCTTTAGCATAATTGGTACAATAACTCCATGAACCCGTAGGTGTAACTCTAGTTTCCGAATTTAAAATCACCATATTCATCTGTAGTTACCGAATGTGTAACCCCA
>NW_013744873.1:0-3417 GCF_000517525.1 Limulus polyphemus
TCCAGGCTCGGCCCCGCTGAAGATTTGAAGGAAAGAATACCACTATATAATGTATTGTTGTGACAATTAAGAAACTGGTGTTATTAAACTCAGACATCAATAAGATGTACACATACATCTCAGTTGCGTAAAGGCTTCACCTGCTTGATATCTTTAATATTAATTTAGGTTATTCTTCATTTAATTATATATTTTTAGCGAAATTGTTTTGTCAAATATCATGTTTGTGTAACGAAATCTCTCTAAATGTCGTTATTTATGATCATTTTGTGCTTCCATCTAACGACCGTCAATCAAAGTATTATGGAAGTAATATAGACTGAACTCACTGCTATGTAATAGTTTTCCTTTATACCATTCCCTCACAAAAATACGTGTGGTACGAAAACATAATAACATTACTGTTATATATTAATTAAGTTGCTCTATTCTCTTTGAGAAAAAAAAACAATTACTACTTTAAAAAGATCTAGTAAAGAAAAATGTATTATATGCTCTTGTACTAGGAAAACAAAATTTTGGAGATTGTGAATACAAGTGTTGGTTTTAACAAATAATGACTTATAAAAAGATTAAATTTTCATAACTACTTATTTTTCTGCAAAATATGACGCTAATAAAATATAAGTTGACATAACTTATAGGAAGAGACATATTTGTGTCTAGCAATAGACTCTCAACAAACCTTGATAAATATGTTAAAGAAAAATCCACAACTATAATATTAATACTTTAAGTGGAAAAGCTATTAAGAAAACTAGAGCATTAACTGAACTTTATCATGTCAAGTTTACTACATTAAAGTCACAATTTTCACGCTTATTCTTTTGTATAATCTGAATAATTAAACACAATGAAGTGTTTGTTTTGTTTTACTTTGAAAACTTTCTAGATATTTTACTGTAGCTATTAATGTACGCAACATTTCTTGCACAAATGAAGTAAAATTTTCGGCAAAGAAAACTTTAGCCACTTTGGCATAGGGTCATCAATTGTATGGAAAGCAGGGGTTTTGGAAATCTCCCCTTAACGTTGGTCCAGTGCTCCGGGGTACTTGCACCGTCCAGGAGGAACCATTCCATCTTCGCTGGCCTCCAATGTAATCCAAAAATAGAATTGAAATATTCCTTTCAGATCTTTAGACGTACTTGTTGCAAGAATAAAAACATTAAGATATTTTGGCTATAATTCGTATTTTAGAAATTTCATTATTTGTCAATAGATGGCGAACCCTTCATAAAATCTATCATTTTCCGCTAATTAGTCTGGGAGTTTCCAATCCACGTTTATGTGATGTCAATGTGTCATTCAAATTAATTATTAAAGTGCAATAATAAATTAAGTATTTTTTAAATTGAGACACACGGTACTTTGTCTTGTGGTTTAAAAACAATCTGCAGGACAGACTGTGTGTTGTTAACAAGAGTGTAGTTTAAGAGTGAACTGTAGCTCTGACTGTGGTAATCCAAAATCAAATATTTTCAGTGGATGTGCTCAACTACACTTTTACTTCACATACAAATTTTCAAAGCAATCCATTAAGACATACCTGAGATATAACATCTCCAATTTTGACTGAGTTCCTTCCTATTTGTTTCTTCCAACCAAAACTACAGAAATTTATTTGATAGAAAAACTCACTTAACTTCATAATAAATATAAATTCATTCGTTAGCTAGGCCGCGTATTTTGTTTTACCCACCATCATGCCCCCAAGTGAACACAAAATGCGGCCTGGTTAACTAATGGATAAATATATGTTGTAAAGTTCTTATCAATGTTATAAGGGTAGCTACTACTTTGGCTGCCAATTTTGATTTAATTCCTTTAAGTCTCATGGTGAAACCTTTTTTGACGGCACCTTTTTTCACACCTAAGGTGTTTTTGATTAGTTTACATATATTAGAACGTAGGCAATGTATTGAATTATAACAGGAGGTGAAATAATATTAAAAATAGAAAAACCAAATGTGGAATACATTACACTCCCTAATTTAAATTGGAATTATATTGATATTTCTCTTGAATTAATAAGAAAGGTAACAATGTATTAAAAAATATATATATATATATAAAATTGGAATGAGTCAATTGCTCATTCCTGACTGTCATAAACTTGTCTCTTTTCCTCGATGGGTGTATGTTTTATAGTTGCTTTATAGTTATAAACTAATCCCCGTCTGTTTTATAATATAATTAATATTTACAGCATTCTGGGCTGGGACTCTCTTATTTTGGTGAAAACGTATATTATAAGTAATTGAACGAGAATATTACTTGGGTGATTTAAAGCTATATTTATTACACTATTTAAATAAAGGAGACATTTCATTAACTACTTAACCTTACAGCCACATTTCGATAATGAGACGTACATCAAAGTAATATAGTCGTATGAACTTTTATTTAAACAATTCGGGTCTCAAAAGAGATACAATTTTTTGGTAATTTTTCTTTGTAAAAAGAATGTTTATTATTAATGAATAACATACACAGTGAGGTTTTGAATACCATGTATAACGTGATCACTGTGAATATGTAGCAAAAATTACATCATAGTGTAGCTATGCCAGTCAGCTAAAAGACAACATTTGAGCAAGGATCTGTCCTGAATGTCACGTTAGCCTTTCTTACCCCCCAGGAAGAACAATTCTCCCTTTGTTGTACATAGATTGGATTCTCGGTTTATTACTAACCAGCTCCTAAAATAAAAGCATTTAGCTACATGTGTGTATTTTAAACAACATTTATAGTTTGTTTGTTTATTGATGTTTTAGGTAAAGGTATTCGAGAGCTATCCACGATAGTCCATAATTTGACAGTTTTTCTGTATCTAATTTATCGCCAAATCTGAAAATACAAACAGTCTAACGATTAGGAAACCCGACCAAATGTTACAACTCTACAGTCTTATACGTATCATCGTCTAGAGCAAAACTTAGTATTGAATATATTTTATGGAATGAGATTAATGTAATCCTTATTGTAAAAAAGAGAAATCTAAAACTATAAGTTATATTTGATAAATTTACATTTTATATATATATATACACGTTCATAGCAAACCAAAAGCATTTTGATCATGGTGTCACTACGTAGGTGAAATACAACAAATAAGTTAAAAATCAAAGGAAATATTTTTTCCCTACCGTATTTCCGTATTATTATTACAATTAAGAAATGGTGTGATGGGGAAAATTATCAAAACGTATAAAACTTTAGAATATGTTTATGTTAATTAAAGTAAGAATATAAATAGGAGTAAATAGAACACTTAAAAGTGTCGAAACTAGTTTTCTGGTCTTGTTCCTAACACAGCATATATATATACATGTATATATATTAGTTGTACGTTATCATCATTATTACCTTCTTGATCCTACGATTGTTTGTCACCTTTAAATGGGTTTATGATAT
>NW_013744874.1:0-4144 GCF_000517525.1 Limulus polyphemus
TCAAATCAGATTTAACTAGTGGGGAAATTTTAAAATTAAATCATTTTAACTAGTGGGGAAATTTTAAAATTAAATCATTTTAACTAGTTGTGAGATTTTTAAATTAAATCATTTTAACTAATTGTGAGATTTTAAAATTAAATCATTTTAATAAGTGGGGATATTTTTTAAATAAGATCATTTTTAAGAACTGGGAGAATTTTAAATGAAATCATTTTTAACCAGTTGGGGGATTTTTAAATAAGATCTTTTTAACAAATCGGCGGATTTGTAAGTGAAATTATTTTCACCATTAGGAAGATTTTTAAATTAAATCACCTTTAACTAGTTGGGAGATTTTACAATTAAATCATTTTAACTAGTTGGGAGATTTTATAATTAAATCACTATTTTAACTTTTGGGGAGCTTTTTATATCAAATTATTGTTTATTAGTGGGGGTTGAAACAAACTATTGTGGATATTTTTAGCGGAATACGCTTTAAAATGTGGAAATTTATTGATTGAATTATTTGTAACTAGTTCGAAATAAAATGTTAGTTAATGAAGAGAGCTTTAAACAGGAAAATTTTAACTCGTGGATGATTTTAAAATTAAATCATTTATAATTAAAGAGCAGGTTGTTAAATAGAATAGTTGTTGAGAACGTTTTTAAATCGACTCATTTCAGATTATCTAAGAGGGTTTTAATATGGAAATATCCTCATTAATGAGGATATTGTTCAATGGGACACGTTTTAGCTAATGGGAATGTTTTAAAATCTAATCACTTTTAACTATTGAAAATATTTTGTTGTCAAATCATTTTAAATAGCGAGGGTTTGTTTGTTGAATTTTACTCTTGGGTTTATCTGCGCTATCCGTCCCTAATTTATAAGTGATAGACTAGAGGGAATGGCGTTGGTCAATACCACGCACCGCCAACTTTTTGGCTACTTTAATCGACTGAAGAGAGAGACTGAATATTATAATATATCGCTGTTGTTGTTGTTTGTAATTATGCACAAAGCCACACAAATGGCTACCCGTGCTCTGCCCACCACGGGTATCGAAACCCGGTTTGTAGCGGTATGATTCCGTTGTGCCACTGGGGGGCAAAATAACACAACCACAGATAAAAGGTGAGCATGTTCGGTGATAGAATTCGAACACCGTGACTCACGAGTTGAGCGCCCTCTTCCTGACCTGACCGAGCTGGGTCACAAATACTGATGGAAACTTTAAATCGAAACTTTTCCAGTTGGTTGCTAGAAGATAGCTAATCTATACGATTTTAAATACTTCAGAGAGAAAGCTTCAAAATGAAAATACAAGTTTTTTATATGGACGAGCATTGAAGTAGAAATATCTCCTGAACAGTTAATTGTTTGTATATTTGTAGACAAAAACAGATTCAACTCTTTTAGATTAGCTTCTATTTTTTCCCGGATTAACGGATTAGCTTCTAAAAAAAATAAAAGCTGATCCGTTAATCCGGGGGGGGGGATAGAAGCTAATCCGTTAATCCGGGAAAAATAGAAACTAATCCGTTAATCCGGGGAAAAATAGAAGCTAATCCGTTAATCCGGGGGGGATAGAAACTAATCCGTTAATCCGGGGGGGGTGAACCGGATTAACGGATTAGCTTCTATTTTTTTCCCGGATTAACGTTTACGACAAAAACGTGTAAGAACATTTATTTCTGTTGGTAACTATAACTGTCGAAATTATTTTAAACTGAAAAACAGTGCAAGTATTGATCTGGTTGCTCGGATCTCCGGGTCTTACTGTTGTTGCCATGACAACATAGTAAAAATTCGACCTACACATTTTCCCAGTAATCATGGAATCCCAACGTTCAATGCGGGCCTTTTTAACTTCAGATATTGAGTTTAGATGAGCTAAGGTTATTATGTACCGCACATGGAAAGTGGTAGCCAGAACTTCTAACACTAGCTATGATGTTACACAAGTATTCTCGTGCAACATTTGTAATTACTTAATCAAAATCTTCTAGTTGTAAGAAACGGAAGTGATAGTTGAGGAAATATTGCGGTATTGTTGTACATACATCCTAACTGTTGAGGAAACATTTCGATATTGTTGTACATACACCCTAACTGTTGAGGAAACATTTCGATATTGTTGTAGACACATCCTAAATGTTGAGGAAACATTTCGATATTGTTGTACATACACCCTAAATGTTGAGGAAACATTTCGATATTGTTGTAGACACATCCTACTGTTGAGGAAACATTTCGATATTGTTGTACATACACCCTAAGTGTTGAGGAAACATTTCGATATTGTTGTAGACACACCATAAATGTTGAGGAAACATTTCGATGTTGTAGTACATACATCCTACTGTTGAGGAAACATTTCGATGTTGTTGTACATACACCCTAACTGTTGAGGAAACATTTCGATATTGTTGTAGACACATCCTACTGTTGAGGAAACATTTCGATATTATTGTACACACACCCTATATGTTGAGGAAATATTTCGATATTGTTGTACACGCACCATAAATGTTGAGGAAACATTTCGATATTGTTGTACACTCGCTATAATTAGATATTGTTACAGAAGGTATTGGTAAGAAAGTGATATTATAATGTGATACAGTAAAGTGTGTTGTAGCATTATGATATTGTAACAATAAAGCATTGTAACGCTATAGTACAATGGTGTATCCAGGATTACTTGAAGAGAGGGGTTCTCAAAACCACATGTTCAAACCTCTCCAATACAGGAGCATGTAAGGCCTAACGGTGCATGATCAAATAAAGATTAAAAGGGCATATATAAATAAATACTACAACAAATACTTGATGATAAAAAAGTAAAATTGAAACAAAACTAATACGAACGAATAAGATATTTTTCATAAACACTACTTAAAAATCAATATTTATAAATAGTCTTAGAATCCTTTACTCTAGCCCCCCCTCTAGCGGACTTACAACGCTAAAATTCGGGTTTCGATACCCGTGGTGGGCAGAGCACAGATAGCCCATTGTGCAGCTTTGTGCTTCATTACAAGCGAACTTAAACCTTTACTCTAGCCCCCCCTCTAGCGGACTTACAACGCTAAAATTCGGATTTCGATACCCGTGGTGGGCAGAGCACAGTTAGCCCATTGTGCAGCTTTGTGCTTCATTACAAGCAAACTTAAACCTTTACTCTATAAATTAAATGACAAATACATAAGACCGTTAATTCAAAATAGCGTTTTCATATTATAATTTAAAATAAACCTTTACAGGTCTCTCTAATAAACAGAACTAATTAACATGTCATGATCCTATGAGCTTATCAGGAACGAAAATAGCCGTTTTTCCACATCTGTCCATATTAATGATTTTCCAACATTTAACACTATCTAAACGGGGCTCGTTTGTATTAATAAACCTGACTTAAATCTATAGAGGGCGCTCATTGGCAACTATAACCTTAAGTGTATAGAGGGCACTCATTGGTATCTACAACCCTAATTGTATAGATGGCGCTTCTTGGTATTTACAACCATAAGTGTAGAAGGCGCTCGTTGATCTATACAACCATAAGTGTAGTGGGCGCTCGTTGGTATCTATAATCCTAAATGCATAGACAGTACTCATTCGTATTTATAAACCTGACTTAAATCTATAGAGGGCGCTTATTGATATCCGTAACCCTTAGTATATATAGGGCGTTCTTCTGAAATACGTTCATCTCCTTTCTGTCTGCATGTCATTCGAGATCCTAAGTAGCTTTTCTCAAACATTATATTTGTCACTGACACAATTCCAAATTATTCTTTTATGTAAAATTTGATAATTTTATATTTCAGACTTTTTATAATTTTCTATGTAATACTTGGGGTCTTAAATTTGAATTTTTCAAATTTTAGAAAGTTTATAGAAAACCCACAGATGGCATTACTGCACTTTGATTAAAAATTTGCAAAATGTGTTTACTGAAAAAATATTCATAAATGACAGACAAAATACGTTTAACAAAAAAAATTAAGGTTCTTCTTCTCACCTGTGTAAATATACACAATTTGTACTCTACAAATGTTCTTTTGTTACATAAGTTTCTAAGTTTGGAAGAAAAGGTTACTGATATTTATAACAATATTATGCCTTCGTACGTTAGAAACAATGTACGTATTT
>NW_013744875.1:0-1052 GCF_000517525.1 Limulus polyphemus
TGTTAGCCACGTTTACAAAACGTGTCTAACACACCACAATACTCATCCTCTAAAAGTGTCTAACACACCACTAGAGGATGAGTATTGTGGTGTGTTAGACACGTTTAGAGGATGACTGTGTCCATCCTCTAAACGCACCACAATACTACCACAATACTCATCCTTTAAACGTGTCTAACACACCACAATACTCATACTCTAAACGTGTTTAATATACCACAATACTCATCCTCCAAACGTGTCTAAAACACTACAGTACTCATTCTCTAAATGCATTTAACTTACCACAATGCTCATCCTCTAAATGTGGCTAACACCACAATACTTATATTCTAAATGTGTCTAACACACAACAAAACTCATCCTCTAAAAGTGTCTAACACACACCACAATACTCATCCTCTAAACGTGTCTAAATCTAAACGTGTCTAATAGGATTAGTATTGTTGTGTGTTAGACACATTTAGAATATAAGTGTTGTGGTGTTAGCCACATTTAGATTTAACCTACCACAATGCTCATCCTACATTTAGCTAAAACACTACAATACTCATTCTACACGTTTAGAGGATGAGCATTGTGGTTTGTTAGACACTTTTAGAGGATGAGTATTGTTGTGGGTTAGACACATTTAGAATATAAGTATTGTGGTGTTAGCCACATTTAGAGGATGAGCATTGTGGTAGTTTAAATACATTTAGAGAATGAGTATTGTAATGTTTTAGACACGTTTAGAGGATGAGTATTGTGGTATGTTAGACACGTTTAGAGGATGAGTATGTGGTGTGTTAGACACGTTTAGAGGATGAGTATTGTGGTGATTGAGACACGTTTAGAGGATGAGTATTGTGGTATGTTAGACACGTTTAGAGGATGAGTATTGTGATGTGTTAGACACGTTTAGAGGATGAGTATTGTGGTGTGTTAGACACGTTTAGTGGATGAGTATTGTTGTGTGTTAGACACATTTAGAATATAAGTATTGTGGTGTTAGCCACATTTAGAGGATGAGCATTGTGGTAGGTTAAATACATTTAGAGGATGAGTATTGT
>NW_013744876.1:0-886 GCF_000517525.1 Limulus polyphemus
TGTGTTAGACACGTGTACAGGATAAGTATTGTGGTGTTTTAGATACGCTTAGAGTATGAGTATTGTGGTGTGTTAGACATGTGTAGGGGATGAGTATTGTGGTGTGTTAGACACGTTCAGAGGATGAGTATTGTGATGTGTTAGACACGTGTACTGGATGAGTATTGTGGTGTTTTAGACACGTGTACGGGATGAGTATTGTGGTGTGTTAGACACGTGTACGGGATGAGTATTGTGGTGTATAAGACACGTTTATAGGATGAGTATTGTGGTGTGTTAGACAAACTTAGAATATAAGTATTGTGGTGTTAGACACATTTAGAGGATGAGCATTATGGTAGGTTAAATACATTTAGAGGATGAGAATTGTGGTTTGTTAGACACGTTTAGAAGATGAGTATTGTGGTGTTAGCCAGATTTAGAGGATGAACATTGTGGTAGGTTAAATACATTTAGAGGATGAGAATTGTGGTTTGTTAGACACGTTTAGAAGATGAGTATTGTGGTGTTAGCCAGATTTAGAGGATGAGCATTGTGGTAAGTTAAATACATATAGAGGATGAGTATTGTGGTGTGTTAGACACGTGTACTGGATGAGTATTGTTGTGTGTTAGACACGTGTACGGGATGAGTATTGTGGTGTGTTACACACGTTTAGAAGATGAGTATTGTGGTGTGTAGACACGTTTAGAGAATGAATATTGGGATGTGTTAGACACATTTAGAAGATGAGTATTGTGGTGTGTAGACACGTTTAGAGGATGAGTATTGTGGTGTGTTAGACACTTTTAGAGGATGGGTATTGTGATGTGTTAGACACATTTAGACGATGAGTATTGTGGTGTGTTAGACACATTTAGAATATAAGTATTGCGGTGTTAGCCAC
>NW_013744877.1:0-1934 GCF_000517525.1 Limulus polyphemus
AAAAATTCCTTGCCTTCTCTGATCCACAACCCATTCGTACCGTTTATTTTCGAGATCTTGCCATTTTGTTTTTTTTACTAGGAAATTGCATTTATCACTTTTAATCATTTTCAATTCTTCTTCTTGTTCGTGCCAGCAACAAATCATTTTTTCGTCAGCTCTGTTTCCATGCTCTTTGGCATAATTAATCACACTTAATTTAAATTTAGCTGTGTATGACAGTCTCTTTTCTTTAGACATCGTAAGGGGTGAAAAAATAGAACGAAAAATGAAGAAACAACTATTTTGCTCCCGAGGCCTAAGATACGGTACTTCGGCTTTCCGTGATGCATCCAACTTGACAGTAAGCACGTGCCAGACTGCTGAGTATCAAATGAAAATTGAAATACCGATTAGCCAATTACCTATGCTAACTGCATTAAGCACCCTGATTGGTCAAGCGCATTTGAATCCAAGGCAAGCACTCAAAAACGATTTTTTATTTGTTAAAGTTAGGCCTGAAATGGCCTTACTCTGCTCCACATTAAATAGGGATCGTCGTGTATTTAGAAGCTTTTTCACTCTCATCCATTACTATAATTTATTTTTTATTATTTAGAGAGCATTATAAATAGTTATGTTTTAAAAGAACAAACTAATATTGTTGTAAATAACACATTCAATGGAAGTAAACTATGCATGCCTATTTAAATATATTTACACATGGCTTGTGTATATCTAATTTGGGGATAAAAAATTGCGTCTTATACACCGAAAAATACGGTAAACTACTTTCTTTTCATGTTCTACCAATAAATATAGCATAAAAACATAGCTAATAATCCATATTTTAATAGTATATCGTGTTATACCAATAAATATAGCATAAAAACATAGCTAATAATCCATATTTTATAGTATATCGTGTTATACCAATGAATATAGCATAAAAACATAGCTAATAATCCATATTTTAATAGTATATCGTGTTATACCAATAAATATAGCATAAAAACATAGCTAATAATCCATATTTTAATAGTATATCGTGTTATACCAATAAATTTAGCATAAAAACATAGCTAATAATCCATATTTTAATAGTATATCGTGTTATACCAATGAATATAGCATAAAAACATAGCTAATAATCCACATTTTAATAGTATATCGTGTTATACCAATAAATATAGCATAAAAACATAGCTAATAATCCATATTTTAATAGTATATAAGTTTTAATTAAGTTTTTCAATTTATAAGACAATATTTTAAAAATCTTCAATTTCCCCTAGTGTGTGAATTGTGAGATTTTCTCTCTAGACATCCCCCTCTTCTCTAGTTTATTCACCACCCCTCCAAAGAGTGCGAAATTCAACGTAAATACTCATAAAATTTTGTCAAGGCAATATGCAATCCGGACTCCTCCGACAGAGGCCTTTCTAACAGTATGAGATTTGTAGCATTTGATCGAGAAATTGAGAAGTAGCTATAAAAGTATAAAATGATGAGAATTGAATATTATGTGAATATGTTTCTTTTAGGCCTGTAGATAGCAGAAGAAACATAACATGATTTTAGCTTAAACCGTGTTTTTATTAGTACACTTGTGAGTCAGCCGCAGTTTTACGGACTTACAACGTTAAAATCTAGGGTTCGACTCCCCAGTAGACCAAATGCAGATATCGTATTTCGTAGTTTTGCCTTAAAACAACAACAACAACGCTTGTTGAGACTGGAGTGCAAACAAGAAGATCGATTAGCGTTAAGCCTATTTTTCAATTGATCTGATCGTATGGTTTGTTTTGTTGTTGCACTAGCTGTATGTTGACTCACAACACTTATTTCATTATCATATATCATTTAAACAGCTAAATAACTCGAAAAAATTCGTGAATTTACATTTATACTTTACACAAATTCATGTCGTTATCTTACATTTAAATTAAATCTCG
>NW_013744878.1:0-2331 GCF_000517525.1 Limulus polyphemus
TATCCGGTAAATCCTAGAGCATTCGCCAAGGTACAGGATAGTTCTAGAAACGTGGCGTCACACTAGTCATGTGACTTTGCTGACGCAACAATATACTAGACTAACGCATATCTAGTAAACGATTGGCTTCCTTTCAATCCTGCAGCGCGCAATTTAAAAGCTGAATCGAATCGGGTAATTTTTTAGGTTTTTAGTAGTCAGGATTTTTTTTGAGAGTGAATGAGTTGAGACTTCATACCATGAAGATGTGTCCTACCAAGCTCCGCTCTCGAGTGGATAACCTTCCTGCGGAAAGCAACCCACTCAACGCTCGCCTACGACTTCGCCCGTCATTATTGACGGCTTCCCTAAAGACTTCTCACTTAACCGGATTAATGTTTTCTTAAGAAAACATAAACCAGATGAAGGAACAGGATATTTCTAGAAGTCAATGACGTGTTACCAGCGTCACGTGACCTGCGTTGTCGTAACACTTCCCCTTCCTTAATATTGTTCATCCCGAACAATAGCCACTTACATTAAACCAATAACAATTAACAATAACTTAATTAAATGTACAGAATTACAACACAAAATCACAATTCAACAAAGTCTCTAAATTTTACGGGACGTATCTTCTTCCGTACTGGTCTCTGTCTCATTGGCTTCTGCTTCACATGGGGTTCATCTACTTCATCAGGAAATGTCCTATCGTCGATAACTGTCACATCAGTGGTAGTAACTTCATCAAGAGCTTCACTGGTTCCCTTCTCAAAACTGAATAGAGTTTCTTCTTCGACAGTGGCTTTTTTAGGTGACACTTCTTCAGCGGCATCATTTGTTCCTTTGTTCACTTCGTCCCAACTGAAATGTCCTGGACCATGATAACGCCAAAGCCTGTTGGCATGCACCACTTTTGGCTTACCTCACCGACCACATTTGATTCGGAAAGTCACGTCTGAGAGACGATCCACTATGTCATATGGGCCTTCCCATGGAGAAGACAACTTAGGAGACTTTCCTTTGGTCTTCCTGGGATTATACAACCACATCTTGTTTCCTGGTACAAAGCTGATTTCAGTAGATCTCTTATCATTAGTTAACTTCATCGAATCAGCAGACGTTTTCAAGTTTGAAATCATTCATCCTTTCCGATAACTCTTTCACAGACTCTGACACATTCTCAGGCAACTCTTCATAAGGTGGGTGTCCTGTTAACAGATCTACTGGCAACCGAAGTTCCCGACCAAACATCAACTTTGCTGGAGTGTATCCAGTGGTTTCATACTCTGCTGTCCTATAAGCCATCAACAGTGGAGTGAGTAAGACATCCCAGTCATCTTGGTGGCTATTACAAAATTTTGCCAATTCCTGTCCCAGTGTCCAGTTGTACTTTTCTACTATCCCATCAGACTGTGGGTGCAGTGGCGTTGTCCTGGTTCTTCGGATGCCAAACAACTTGCAGCATTCTTGGAACACAGCTGATTCAAAGTTACGACCTTGATCTGAATACAGTTTATATGGCATACCAAATCTGAAGAAGAAATCACTAATAGCTGAAGCTACAGTTGTAGCTTCCTGATTTGGTATTGCATATGCCTCGGGCCACTTGGTGAAATAATCCATCACCACACAAATGTACTTGTTTCCAGCACGGGTTTGGGGCAGAGGACTAGCAATGTCGACGGCTACTCTTTCCATTGGTGTACCAACTTGATATAACTTCATTGGAGCATGTCCCTTATGCTTGGGTCCCCTTTTAGCACAACATTTACTGCATTTACTTCAGTAGGGTTTTGAGTAGACCAGAGAGGAACTACTGTGTAACACGGAGGGAACTCCTTGCTATAGTAAAGAGTCTGACATATTTCCACCCTTACCTCTATGGTGCAAGGTTTACCATTAGGACAGACCATGCTGCGTTACGCTGGTTAAGATCATTAAAGAACCCAGAGGGACAACTAGCACGCTGGATCGGAAAAATAGACCAGTATAATTATAATATTGAATATAGAGAAGGAAAATCCCATGGTAATGCTGATGGACTGAGTCGAAGACCCTGCGAAAATGACTGCAGACATTGCTGCAAAATAGAGGTTGAGCTAACCAGGTGTCATCATGCTGAAGTCAAGCTGACTGAAAGAGTTGATGATGGTGAAGTGGAACCAAATATAGATATCAAGGCAGAGCAGGAGAAAGACCAAGATTTGAAGCCGATGATTGATTTCCTAAAAGCAAGTGTTTTGCGCCCTGCTTGGGAGAAGGTGTCTAGTCTAAGCCCTGTGACAAAGAACTATTGGGCACAATGGGACCAGTTGAGGCTTGAAGATGGTATTCTTCTTCAGTGATGGG
>NW_013744879.1:0-1966 GCF_000517525.1 Limulus polyphemus
AACGCTCTATGGCTGTAACTACATAGCCAGACTTATATATTAATGTATCAGTGTTAGATAACGCTCTAAGGTTATAACTACATAGCCAGACTTGTATATTAATGTATCAGTGTTAGATAAGGCTGTAACTACATAGCCAGACTTGTATATTAATGTATCAGTTAGATAACGCTCTGAGGTGATAAGAAGTATAATACGTTGAGTATTGTGTGTTTGCTTCAGAGTTATGAAGATTATGTACAAGATAGTCTGTTGATAAGTTGAGAGTAAGTGAATGAAATCGATACGACAGAGAACAATTTAGATAAATGAAACTGAATTAAAATCCCAAATTGTTCCTCTTTTTTTTTTTCGAAGGGCTGTCTGCCTTAGCCGTCCCCAGTTTTTAACTGTTAGATTTGGGGGAGCACAGCTAATCAACACCACCCACCATCAATTATTTTAGCTAATCTAATTGAATAAAGGGATTCGAATGTAACTTTTATAATGCATTTATGACTCCCAAGTGTGGGGCGAGATGTTGCAGCAACCGGGTGCAAACCAAGAACTCTCAAAATCAAAGTCTGGCACCTTTACTGGTTACCTAAACCATCATTTAGAACCACGTGTGTTTGACTAGCTATTTTTCCTTCACTCTTTTCCACTTCTTGCTTAAACAACACCAAATAACAGTCACAATGTTTTATAAGCAATCACTTGGATATAAAAATATCCAATGATTGTTTTAGTGATTTTTAGCTCTTTTTATTTTCTCACTGGCGAGTCTGTTAAAGATGACGTAAGACTGACGTAACAGGACGTACACTTATGAAAAGTTATTCTTAAACATAATCTATTTCTTATTTTTGCAAATGTCTCACTTCTGTTCAATTTTTCAAGATCTGTACTGAACCTATATCAAGAATGTACTGTAACCTAACTCATTCATTATATAGTTTTCTTTAAATACAGAGCTGCTCTGATACGTAATAACCCTTTTAGTGCTAACCGAAACCTTTAAGACAAGGGCAGAAAATGTTCTGATATGCATTACAAGTTTTTTACGAATGTCAACTTATTTCGAACACAGTTTCTTGTGATTGCAATGAAGGATTAATGAATTAAATAACAATAACACTATTTAGTGAATAAAGCAGATTAAACATGCGCCGTATACGATAAGGTCATCTACATTTATTAGGCTTTGTATCATTGCTTCAATGATTTGAAGTTTCGGCCTTTAAAGCTGTGCTCTAAAAGTTTTGTCTATGAAACTTATAAAAAGCTGCAACAATAACTACCATGAAATTTAAATAATATATCTACGTTAGTGAATGATATTTGTCGAATTTGAAGCATACGTTCCGGCTTTAGGCCTACATCAGACGCTATGTCTAAGACCGAAACGTTACGCATTTAAACTGAATAATTTTTGATTACGCTTAACAGCAGTTATTAAAGTTTTTTCCTTCTTCTTCTTTTTACTGAACTGTAAACGATGTTATTTACACATTCAGAATAACCTTCTATGATCTATATATTTACGTAAATAACTGTTGAAACGACGACCGTTTCCAATTCAGAAGAACGTTCTATAACCTACTTAAACAACTGTTGAAACGACGACCGTTTCCACATTCAGAAGAACGTTCTATAATCTACCTAAATAACTGTTGAAACGACGACCGTTTCCACATTCAGAAGAACGTTCTATAATCTACCTAAATAACTGTTGAAACGACGACCGTTTCCACATTCAGAAGAACGTTCTATAACCTACTTAAACAACTGATGAAAACAATAGAAGGTCGTTCTATGCACTCAACTGACGCACGGCGTGATATTCTGAGCAGAAATATATCAGCTTGAATTGACAGCAAGATATGTTAATGGTAAATGGAGTGATTAAAACTTCTTATATTTCCCCTCTTCCCGCCATAGCAGTACTCTGTCACATTCCCGTCTAATATAAATATTTTATATACAA
>NW_013744880.1:0-1934 GCF_000517525.1 Limulus polyphemus
GTATCACGCCACGTCCTTCTCGAACCTTTGTGTGTCGGGAGATTACTAGATATGTGTTAGTCTTGTATATATAAGACGGTCACAACGTGACGGTACAATGTGTAATTGAACTGCTGAGAGAGAATATTGTTGAGCGCGTGAGACATTCGTTTGAATTATAGCGTTTGATATAGCGCGACTGTTGAAATTAAGGGTATCACAAAGTTGTATTCAGAAAGAATAAACCAGTTTTATTTAAGAAAAAACATGTGTCGCTAAAGTTTCGTCAGAACGAATTTACGGTAAATTAACTAACGAATGGAGACGTTACATAGTTTTCAATGGACCACTCTGTACAAGTTAATATAGTTACCCGCTTTTGTGTTAAATGTTCTGATGTAAAGTTATTAATATATGTATTTAAACCGTTACACCAATTTATGATAAACATCTAATTCTGATTTTAAAAACGTGGTGGTCTAAGAACTGTAATTTATGTTTCTATTCACATTCAATAGTAAACCAAATGAAGTTGAAAACGTTTGACAATTTAATTCGTTCTGGAATTTTGTATAATGTATTATTTCCTGAAAACTTAGAAGATTGGCATTCATATGCATCTTTTATATTGCATGATCTTTTATATTTGAATGATGAGGGGACCTATCGATCTTTTTTACCTATAAAAACTGATGAAAATGTTAACTATAATTGGATTAGAAGTGACCTCATACTCATTTCATCTACTCGTTCATGGAAAATGAAGACAATATTTGTTTCTTTTGCGGCAGATACCAAACAAATGTTAAAATATGTCTTGGATTATCAACAGCAGAATTCATGGACTGATTGAACAAGTTTAAACAGATATCTATTGCTTCTTCAGCAGAATATGTGTATAAAAATTTTATATTGAAACTAGAAAAAAACAAAACAAACAAGAACAGTATACTCAATTTTTGAGCTTTGAAGAGAGCTCAAAACCATTACAACGTAATATGAATTTGAAAAACATTTTATATATTCCACGAAACAGCAGCAGAATAAACAGACGACACTGCGCATCAACAAATTGCGCGCGTGTATGTATGACTGAGGGGATTAGAGAGTCTTATCCTTTCCACAAAAAACATCTTCAAAAATTGAGGGTCGAATTAGTTGCCTAAGTATTATTTTGATGTATTAAGCATTATATATTGTTACGTCTCCGTTCGTTCGTTAATTTTCCGTAAAAATTCTTTCCGAAGAAACTTTACCAATAGAAGACCTTTCTTAAATAAAACTGGTTTATTCTTTCTGAATATAACTTTGCGATAAACTTAATTTCAACAGTCGCGCTATAACAAACGCTATAATTCTCAACAAACGTCTCAAGTGCTCGACTTCAACAATACTCAGTTCAATTACACACACACGCCTACTCCCCGTCGCTCTTGGCCGGTCTTATATATACAAGACTACACTATATCTAGATGGATCCCGAGATTTAAGGAAAGGACGTGAATGTTCGAGAACGACGTGGCGTGATACTAGTCACGTGACCTCGCTGACGCAACACTGCCCCTCCTTAGTATTGTTCGTCCCGAACAATAGCCACTTACATTAAACCAACAACAATTAACAATAACTTGATTAAATGTACAGAATTACAAACACAAAATTACTATTCAATAAAGTCTCTTAATTTTATGGGACGTATCTTCTTCCGTACTGATCTCCGTCTTGTTGGCTTCTGCTTCATATGGGGTTCATCTGCTTCATCAGGAAATGTTCTATCGTCAATAACAGTCACATTAGTGGTAGTAACTTCATCAAGAGCTTCACCGTTTCTCTTCTCAAAACTGAGTAAGTTTCTTCTTTGTCGGTGGCTTTTTCAGGTGACACGTCTTCAGCAGCGTCATTTGTTCTGTTTTTCATTTCGTCCCAACTGAAATGTCCTGGACCCTGATAACGCT
>NW_013744881.1:0-1935 GCF_000517525.1 Limulus polyphemus
GAAGTGGCGTGACATTAGTCACATGACCTCGCTCACGCAACAATATTATTGGTGGTCAGTCAACCAAAGATTCCAAATCTATCTGAGAATATCCTCCAATGGGTCAGCGATAAATTTCCGAATTTACTATATCCGAGGTTAAATTCCCCGTGATGAACAGAGCACAGATAGTTCATTGTTTATTTGATAGGATTCAGAAAATATGGTGGTACGTAGTTAGGCCTAAGTTACAGTAGTATAATAGAGCCAGTTTGTAATAGGTTTAATTGTCACTGATACCTGCAATCGGTCGAGTTTTCTGTCATATATAATAAAATCTAAAAACAGTCTCATATGTAATAATAAAAATACACATCGATTTGATGAACCTTGGTGATTCACCTCAGGCGAAGAACGTGTATTATCATTGCAGAAAAGAAAGAAAAAAGGTAGCCCGATGGGACAGTGGTAAATCTAAGGGCATCCAACGCTAAAATCGGGGGTTCGATTCCCCACGATGGCCACACCAGCTAGATAAATGTGGCTTTGATCTAAAACAAAAATAACGGAAGAATGGATCCGGTAAACTTTGTAAATGCTATATCTTTAGCTTTTCAATAAAAATGTTGTTTTGTAATCATGTTTCCATTATTAAGATGTACTTTTGTCACGAAAACTACAAATAACGAATGATTTAAAAATTCTTTTCGGCCCGGCATGGCCAGGTGGTTAGGGTACTTGACTCGCAATCTGAGAGTCGCGGGTTCGAATCCCTGTCCTACCAAACATGCTCGCCCTTTCAGCCGTGGGGGCGTTATAAAGTGACGGCCAATTTCACTATTTGTTGGTAAAATAGTAGCCCAAGAGTTGGCGGTGGGTGGTGATGACTAGCTGCCTTCCCTCTAGTCTTTCACTTCTAAATTAGGTGACGGATAGCACAGATAGCCGTCGAGTAGCTTTCCGCGAAATTCGAAACCAAACCTAAAATTATTTGCGAAAGCACTCACCCTTTGGGAATAATGCGCATGCGTATGCCATAGTGAAACAACCCTTCTTGTACCTGATGATGACAAAACTTTGTCGAAACGTTGTACATTTGCTGTTATATTAAAGTTTTTCTTCATTACCCATTCAAGCCGTCTCCAGCCATTATTACCCCTTCTTGTGGTATCATTCTCGTAAATGACATGTGTTCAGCCAAATTTTCAAGGTTACATTACTATTACTTTTTAGGTTATTATAGCAATTTTATTGTTTATTTCATTTAATGAGAGTACTTTTGTTTGTATACTTGTTTTAATTCAAAAAACACTATTACTTATAGTTTGTTTGGAATTAAGCACAAAGCTACACAATGGGCTATCTGTGCTCTGCACATCACGGGTTTCTAGCGTTGTAAGTCCGCAGACATACCGCTGTTTCAACTGCCACACTGGCAAAGAGTAGTCAAAACATGATTTCTTCATTTCGTATTCCACCCGAGAGTTTTTATTAACTAAGAAGGAAAATCCAAGTGATGTTCCGATTGTGATGCCTGGGGAGAAGCGGATTTTCGCCCATTGAAATAAGAAATCTTATGGAAGTAAATACTGAAATTGAATTGCTTTATTTCTTGAATAAATCGTGAGACTTTATTTCTGAACAAGTCTACTAGTCACAGAGATCTTGCTTATGTAAAAATTAATAACTCTGTGGTTGAATAATTAATTGGTCGAACTGAAGATTTAATGATAATGCTGGTTTGAAACGAATCTTCGAGTCAACCGGGCCATTTGTGTAGTTTTTCATAACAGATTATGATCCACACAAAATATCGAGAAGTTAGAATGAAATATAGCTATCTTTAGGACTTGATCTGAGGACTTATTTCGGAGATTCGTTGCTAGTTTGGTAACTATATAGATGTTGGTCTTGTTGAGTCGGAGATTCGTTGCTAGTTTGGTAACTATATAGATG
>NW_013744882.1:0-3670 GCF_000517525.1 Limulus polyphemus
AGATTTTTTAGAGGAAGGATAGTTGGTCAAGCAGATGGTGGAGTAAGTCAGTGGCAAATTTCGCAGAATTTGGAATCCCACTTTCGACAGTCAACAGAATCATCGTGCAGTTCAGGAACCACAGCAAGGAAACAACTGAGCAGCGTCTGGGTCGTCCTGGTCCATCGGAGAGGACAAAAAGGGCTGTCAAGAGGAGCATCAAAATGGATCCCAGATTAACGACTGCAGAAGTGGCCAAAGTTGGTGGGATGAGCCCGAAATCTGTTCAACGGATTCTCCACATTGCAGAGAGCAACTAGACGGAAGCCCTTATTAAGACCTGCCAACATAGTCAGACGAAAGAAGTGACATGATGACCAAGCCTCTGGACTTTTGGAAGACCGTATTGTTCTCAGACGAATCAAGATTTGCTCAATTTTCGGACATTGGAAGGATATGGGTCTGGAGAATGCCTCACCAAGAGTTTTGGCTCAACAGATTGCAGCCAACTGTGAAGCATGGTGGTTTCAGCGTGATGGTTTGGGGAACTGTTTGGGTTGGTGGGAGATCGAGCTTAGTGGAGTGCGTTGGCAACATAAATTTTGCGAAATACGTCGAAATATTGGAGGAAGGACTCTTGCCACTTTATTCCTCGGGTTTCATTGAAAAGAACACAACATTGTTCCAGGAAGATGGAGCACCGTGTCACACTGCTAGAAACACTCAAAAGTTGCAGGAAGAAAATGGTATCCAGAAGTTGCTCTGGCCGAGCCAGTCTCCTGACATGAATTCCATCGAAAATCTCTGGGCCATACTCGACTGGCAAGTCAAGAAACAACCAAAAAACCATCTTCGAAGAGCAATGCACTCCAAGTTTTGAAGCAAGAGTGGGCGAAAATCCCACAATCTAAAATTGACGAGATGATTCTCATGATGCCCCAAAGGATCAACGAACTCCACAAAGCGAAAGAAAGATCTACTAGATATTAATTAAATTATAAATATATCAATTCATGGGAATATGACTGAAAATTTTAATTTTTTCTGAAAAGGTGGTGTCTATTTACTCGTGACCATGCTGTGTACATCTCACACACCTATGGTATATATTTCATATTTACAAACTTTTTCTTAATTTTTTCTTAAGTTCAAATCTGAAACATATTAAATCTAATTGAGATTTAACCATAGCAGTTATTTTCCTTAACAAAACTTTGTCAAGAAAGCTCACACGAAACAGAGATATTTTGGGATACTTGTGATTTTTCATTCTGTGATTGATTAGCTACACAGAGAATATGGAATGTTAGAGCTGTATTGCTGTTTTCAAGCTAAATTCATTCTTGTCCAAAAGAGTTACCACTTCTAAGGAGGTCCTATCCATGTCTTTCAATTCATCGAATAAGCCAATCTGTAATTATTTACTTCCTTAAAGTTGTAAATTGTTTGTTCATCTTCAAACTCTCTCATCTCTGTCAGTCCATCTACAACATCTTGTCCTTCTGCAAGCCTGTCATTATGTTGAATCTCAAATAACTGTGCTTAGTTTATCCTAGGAATGCCATTCTTTTAGAACTGCTTCTGGCCAAGTCAAAAATTTTCTCTGGACACTTTCTGAAAGAGGTACTCTTTATGTGGGTGGCTTTATACTGATCTCTTGTTTAATTTACTTGTACTGTGAATGTGTTACCAGCTACATCTTATATTTACTAGAATTATTTCATCTTTTTGGAATCTCTTGAATGAATCTAGTAGTTAAAGCACCTGAAGGATTTTTCTACACTTAAGTGTGTGTTTCACTCAAACCTGTAGTTTTTTCTTACCAGAATGAAAGAAGAGTTTTATGCTCATCCACTAATCTAGCCTGTGACTTACAGTGTAGGCTAACTGTCATTCATTCATCAAAATTCAATTGTTGCTCTTCTTTTCTTTTGTGTAGCCAGTAAATTTTGTATCTTTTGACCACTGCCCTTGCTTTATGGCTATCATTCATGAAAGTTACAACCTGTTTATCTTTGTACTTTATGCATGTGGTAATTTGAAGTTGGCATGTACTTGAATTTGTGTAGGTATTTCAGACAATTCTTTATGCAAGTATCAAGGCTATCTACATTTCTGTCTCAAAAGCTAAAGGTAGTTACCTCATGTTTACCCTTTTGATGGGGTAGTATCTGACTCATTAATCTAGATCCTGCAACACTGACACATACAATCAGTAATTTTTCTACTTCATTTTGACTCCTCAAGAATTATATTTCAGTTCTATAAAAGAGAAGATGGTATTCACCAGTTGTTCTAGGTCTCTTCCTAACAAATACTTCACTTCTTTTCTTTAGTGTTAGGTATCTCATTTCTATGGGAAGTTTTTCTTTTGCCACAGTTAAGGAAGGTTGTACATGCATTCATTTCAACTTATCTTGTGTTTTTCAATTGTTCAAGTATCATTACTAAATGTTTCATCACCCATCTTTCTGATGTTTTCCACACTCCAACTTTGCTGTTTTACTAAGAAGAAAATTTAATTTTTACCAATAACTACTCACTGTTTTGTGCACTTACTGATAGTAGTTTGACCCACTTTTTAAACCACCGTATATTCCTTATGTTTCATTAATTATTCTTCTGGTGATTGCTCAGTGCTATAACCACTGACTTCCTTATGGGAAGCATATTTTAGTTTTTCATTGCTAAGGTGACTTTGTTTTGAAATATTTTGGAAAGCAGCATTCAAGATATAGTACAGATTGTAAACAATTATGTAAGATATTGTTTCCTTGTGAGTATTTTGATGTTTTTTTACAGTTATGTTCATCTGATAGACAGATATATAGATTTATGTAAAAATAAACCATCGTGCTGACTGTTCTTGTAAAATGTTTCAATAACTTGATTAGTGACTGAATTGGTTTTTAACTACTCTTTCTAAAGAGATCTTTAAATTATGTATAGCCAAAGGAAATGTTTCAAAGAAAGGAGTATTAATTTTAGAAATTACTTGCCTCTCTGCACCACTAAGAGCTGTATCTCCATGCATAGTTGCTATGGAACTTCCTGCACATACCACTGGCCCTAAACAAACTCCCACCTCAACACACCTCTGTGTGTTCTGCACCAGCCTATGACATAATTGTCTTAATGTTGTATCCTTCCATTAATGTATGGGAAGTAGAAAATAAAATATAAAATCCCATGGCCCAGACATTCCTTTTCAGACATTTTCTCCACCTGACTCATTGGTGACTGGAGGTACTTTATCTGTTCATGGACTTGACATTTGTTTGTTATCTCCTTAGCTCAGTTAGTAGAGCACATACCTTTATGTGACAGGTCTTGGTTATCTCTCCATGGCAAGGTACTTTTGATATTGTGAATAACTTAACTTCCACAACCTTATTGAGCTATGATGAACCATTGTGAACCAGTAAGTTAAGTGATGATGTTTTTGCTTTCTTGCATCAGGTGGTTTGCTTCATTTTGTTCAGGTTTTTTAACCATTTTGTTTTTTTGCCTTCTGTGGATGACTTTGGTCAGCTGTTCCACCTACAGCCGTTGTTTTTGGCTCTTTACTCCACACATCTTTCTCATCCTATTCCTCTTTGTGACTCCTTTGCTATGGCCCATTGTCATGGAGTTTTTATATTTCTTAATTCCCATTTTCTTTTTGTTCTTTCTTTCTGCTTGAGTGCACCTC
>NW_013744883.1:0-1935 GCF_000517525.1 Limulus polyphemus
CCACATTCCAGAAACATTTTTATTTTGTCATTCGGAGTGTCTTCTTAGTTTTTTATTTGTCTCAGACTTTCTCACAAATCTGCACAAGGCCTACCTGCAGATAGCCTTCCCTAATTTATAATTGAGAGACCAGAGGGATGGCAGTCAATCAACAGCACCCATCGCCAACTCTTCGGCAACTTGTGCCTGACCGAATAGTGGGATTTGAATCTCACTCTTAGAGAGCTCCCAACGGTTCCAAAATGCAGAGCGAGTTTTTTGTAGCAACGGGGTGCGAATCGCGAATCCTAGAATTCAGAGTCAAAACACACTAATCACTGGGCCAGGGCGCTTAGCATTTAAAAAAATAGGTGTTAAAACATCGGCTGAAAGTATTTATTGAATAATTTGAGTAAATGCTTTTCAAGTAGTTTAACTTCTTTCTTTTGCAATATTTTTTGGCCAACGATTGAATAATATCGTAATTTTGTTTTGTTCCAAATCTGAGTTGTTTTTTGTTTTTTTTATAAACTAACATCACCATTTTTATCCTACGTAGATCTTAATGAAATATAAAAGTTTGCTTGTTTTTCTAAATGAAAAAAATCTCTTAATGGACTTGATTTTTATTCATTTCTTGAAATATTCCGCTTCCTCACTTACCAAGAATTAGAGCTAATCAAAAATGAAAGCTTGTAAAGCCGTTGACTTACCAATTTGCATGGTAAGTACTTCACACACAAAATTGCTCATTCATTTCAGGTTCGTTAGTGATTTCGATTCTGGGTAAACGTAAAAACAAACTTGAAAATGCATCATACAAGTTCTTGTAACTGAATTTTAATCTGATTCTTAAAATCCCCTCTATTTATTAAACCACAACTTTCTTATATTATGGTGTATCTTGTTTCTGTCTTTTCAGAACACGATTGGATCAGTGAGCAGACATGCATTCATAAGAGTTACAGGTTGGTAGCTTTTGATATAGCCTGAAACAACATATCAGCGATCTTAGTTGCGTCAAGCTATTCTGCATTATCAATTCATGAAGACGTGAGGCAAACAAACGCCAAATTTAGTTCATTACTTTAACATATTATACAGTGTGTTTGTAACCTTAATCAAGTGAAATTAATGAACCCTTTTTTAGACGGTTTTTGTTTGTTACAAATTAAGCACAAAACTACACAATCGGCTATCTGTGCTCTTTCCACCATGGGTATCGAAACCCGGTTTCTAGCGTTGTAAGCTTTTTTTAAACGGACAACATGTTAAAAGACACATTGAAAAGAGATCTTGGAACGTTCTTAATACAACTACCACTTTGCGGAGTGACATCTACAAGTTAGTATAAAGAAAATACCAGTCTCTAAAAAGTAAGAAAATACCCAAAACATTAACTTTGTAGTTCGTATCGCCAATGCTTATTAGTAGGTAAGAAAACAAAAACATTGAAATAAAGCTTCACGAAAGGTCTTTACTTCTATACCACTAAAAATATTTGTCCTAGAATGCTAAACTTTCACCTCCTTTGTGCAATTGACACAATCCTAGAATTACCGCAAGGTCCATATATTGGCAATTGACTGCTATATCCACATATTACTGGTTTCTTAAACAAGTTTTTTCAAAGTTATTTAGGGCCACTGCTACTATAATGTAAGAAAAGAGAGGGTTTGGGTGTAAATTCGACGTGGGTTTTATGTGTTAATGATTTTTGAACATTATAAAAAGAACGTTTATAGAACACCAGTTTATATATTATTTTTACCTTTATGCTTGATTTTTTTTTGCGGTATTGAACTGTACGCAAATGTATATTATATGTAATAGGATGACACCTTTGATGATATTTGTGCACCAAATTGCTTGTGGGTCAATGGCCTTATTGGTTATAGGGCCTCCAGCAACATACGAGTCACACGAAAAACTTTAAACAAAATATCATGAATATTA
>NW_013744884.1:0-1936 GCF_000517525.1 Limulus polyphemus
AAACCTGCAAATAGGGATGGTAAACAAGTAAGAAAACAAATCTGGAGATACTGTAGACATTATTTACTCAAACTACAAATCCCTTTTTTAACTCCACCAAATATAATTTATGTATAAGCATGAATCCAAAATATGGGTTTATTTACTCAAACTACAAATCCCTTTTTTTAACTCCACCAAATATAATTTATGTAAAAGCATGAATCCAAAATATGGGTTTGTAGTTTGAGTAAATAATGTCTACAGTATGTCTAGCCTTGTTTCCTTACTTTTTGCGATCCCTATTTACAGGTTTTTAAATTCCCAGTTTTTTTTATTTATCTTGTTACGTATTAACAACGATAACTTGTAGAATCCGAAAGTTGTCATTTTAGAAACGTTTTACAATAATATACATTTATAAAATTCTCATGATTGTAGTTTCAAGAACAGAACACTAACAATGACCTATCAGAGCTGTGATCAACGGAAGGATTGAACCCCGAATTATAAAGCCCTCGCTCTTACAGCTGAGCCACTGGGAGTGAATTATTCCCAAGTACTACCTGCAATGAACTTTTATAAATTGACAATCTAATAATTTCGTTTCAGCTGCATGATTATGGGATATTCTCGCGTGTGCAACTAAGGGCTTTCTATTCAGTCTATAAACTGACTTTAAAGAGCATTATGAATCAACTTTTTCTCCGGTATTTTTCTTGCCTTATTGTTGAAGATTGTGTGGTTTTAACTCAATAAATAACGAAAAACTTATCATACACATTTTTATATCGGTTTAACGTTCATCCTCCCCTAAACTCTGTCTTCACTGCTGCACGAGTCTTTAGGTAACATAACTAGTCCTCAGAAAGTTCACACTAATTAGAAGAGATTTCACACGTGTACACATAGGCGTTACGTTTTCACTTTCCACTGAGAGGAGATCGGATTTAACCGAATTACAATTAGCCATTACAATTCCGAAATATGTTAACAGCATTCCAGTTATAACACCACGGAACGTCATTGTAGGACTCACTGCGGAGTTTTTTTTAAGTTGTTTTTAATTGAACAATGGTGTCTAGCACGTTCTATAAACTTTAGTCAAAATAGAAATATTATGCGTAGAACTATAAACTAAAAATGACACTTATCATATTATCCTGCCAAAATTATACTGTCATTACAAGTACACAGCCCCCAGTCATTATATTTTACTAAACAAAGTACGAGTTCATTTTCAATAAATTGCGAGTGAATCTGGCATGGCTTGATTGTTAGCACTTCCCGACTATGAATCAGAGGGTTCGTTGTTTTCGTCCCGTTGCCACAAAAACGCGTTACACATTATGGGGCTGTGAATGCACAATAAGAGTCACAGTCAGATTCCACAATGGATTCGGTTGACAAAGCTGCCCTCACTATATTTTATCTTTTTAAATCAGGGACGACTGTGCACAGATAACCCTTCTGTAGCTTTACGTGAAAATTAAAAAATAAACTAATTAACTAACGCAATGAGCGAGTCTGAAGTGGAGAAGTCAAATTTATACATTAAATTGGGGGGTGATAGTCTTTCTCCGTATATAGAAGGTAAAGGGGCTTCAGCTGAGCCCTCAGTTTAATTTCCAAAGACTACGGGAGGGGTTAAAGCCCCCTGAACCCCGCTTAGTCGGCGCTGTTGCATGGGTAAGTTGTTATAATAATAATGATAAAATTAAACTTAACATGATTTCCTTGGGTTTAGGGTTAAAGAAGTTCTTTTGAATTTAATTCAGTCTCCAAATGTGAAGTTTTGTTGTATTATCAGCACAATGAGGTCGAGCTTCTCTGCCATAACTACCGTATTTTTCGGTGTATAAGACGCACTTTTTACTCCAAAATTTGATGTCAAAATCTGCTTGAGTCTTATACACCGAATGTATGAATAATATATATATATATATATATATATACG
>NW_013744885.1:0-1244 GCF_000517525.1 Limulus polyphemus
ATAGAACATTGGTGATTACCTAATATTTAACTCCAGAATATCAGAGATAGAACATTGGTGATTACCTAATATTTAACTCCAGAATATCAGAGATAGAACATTGGTGATTACCTAATATTTAACTCCAGAATATCAGAGATAGAACATTGGTGATTACCTAATATTTAACTCCAGAATATCAGAGATAGAACATTGGTGATTACCTAATATATAGCTCCAGAGCCCTGACGACAGAGAGTTAATTCTAACTAATTTAGTGATTACTTAGTTTGAACTTAATTATGGGACGGACCCAAACCTGGAGAAAAGACTAACGTCGACAGCTGTTCCAGATTCGGACTAGTAGACAGGAACACACATCTCAAGAGTACGGAAGTATCCGATGTACGAGTGAATATTCCCGTATTTATACCTACCTTTCTGGGGGAGGAGGGGGAGTCCCACTAGTTGTACTTCCGCTTGTACGCTGGCTCCTGCCACTGCCAGACTCGACTCGCTCGTCTCCAGACGTCACGGAACCCGACAGCGAGGGAGCGCTGTGTTCTAGAGATGAATGAGAAGAACGCTTGCTACCGAATTCACTAGATTCGTCCACTAGACAATCTCCTTCCGCTGTAGTCGTGGAGTTTGTTGATTTCTCCGTTGGTTTTAACGGATCGCAAGGCTATAGATACATATTATACATAGACAAATGGTGATTAGTTGAGTAATTATTACTTAATATTCATTTTCGTTTGCATATCACATTATGACAATATATATATACACACACACACTAACAATATGTTCTTCGTGTTTCGTTGATGACAATATATACACACACTAACAATACGTTTCCTTCGTGTTTCGTTGATGACAATATACACACACACTAACAATACGTTTCCTTCGTGTTTCGTTGATGACAATATACACACACTAACAATATGTTCTTCGTGTTTCGTTGATGACAATACACACACACTAACAATACGTTTCCTTCGTATTTCGTTGATGACAATATACACACACTAACAATATGTTTCCTTCGTGTTTCGTTGATGACAGTATACACACACTAACAATATGTTCTTCGTGTTTCGTTGATGACAATATACACACACACACTAACAATACATTTCCTTCGTGTTTCGTTGATGACAATATACACACACTAACAATATGTTTACTTCGTATTTCGTTGATGACAATACACACACACTAACAATATGTCTACTTCGTATTTCGTTGATGACAATATACAC
>NW_013744886.1:0-1157 GCF_000517525.1 Limulus polyphemus
AATAATACTATGTTTAGAGAGTTTTCTTTATGTAATAAAAATGCTAAGCTTAATGTCTATATAGAAAAATTATACATCGATTATGGTCGATATTCATTTTTATTTTTATTTTTTTCCTGTCCTCTTGCCCTCTATTGGCGGAATCGCAGGAAGCTGTGAATAACGTGAGTAACATTAAACCTACATTTTATGTCATTACCTTCGAATTTCTAAGAGTTTGTTCCACTCTGTAATTAATGTTAGGTATTTGATATTAACGATAACTGTAAACTTGTTGACTTATAAATGTTTATCGTAACCACGCTTGCCAATCATACAAAACCGTTACCAACAATAATTTTAAAGTCTAAGAGCTACGTTGAGTGGTCACCAAGGCTTTTAGGCTTTACCAATAATAGAACAGTCACCAAGGCCTTTAGGCTTTACCAATAATGCAACGGTCACCAAGGCCTTTAGGCTTTACCAATAATACAATGGTCACCAAGTCCTTTAGGCTTTACCAATAATACAACGGTCACCAAGGCCTTTAGGCTTTACCAATAACGCAATGGTCACCAAGGCCTTTAGGCTTTACCAATAACACAACGGTCACCAAGTTTTTAGGCTTTACCAATAATGCAATGGTCACCAAGGCCTTTAGGCTTTACCAATAACACAACGGTCACCAAGTCCTTTAGGCTTTACCAATAATGCAACAGTCACCAAGGCCTTTAGGCTTTACCAATAATCAACGGTCACCAAGGCCTTTAGGCTTTACCAATAATACAACAGTCACCAAGTCCTTTAGGCTTTACCAATAATACAACTGTCACCAAGGCCTTTACCAACAATATTTTTAAAAGCCACTGTCAGCAGAAGACAAAACACTATTTACCCAGACAGCCACGGGGGTTGAGCAGACATGGTCTGCTGTAAAATGTTCTAAATGTTATTTCATTTCTACTATTACCCAAAAATAATTTTCTAGGTGCACAACCCTGCATATCAGCTACTGTAGCTATTTTACAGCATGGTCTGTGATGGTAGTGTTACGACAGTGGAGGTCACGTGACGCTAGTAACACGTCATATTCTCGAACGTTCACGTTCCTTCCTGAAGCCTCGAGAGGTTATTAGATATGCAGTATTCTTGTATATATAAGACCGGTAAGAAGTGAC
>NW_013744887.1:0-1654 GCF_000517525.1 Limulus polyphemus
AACGGAGACGTAACAGTAGGTTTAACGCTTCGACATCCTACTTTGGACGTATACAGATGAGAGTGTAAAATTGTCACAGATGTCTTTATTAACCTTAAAATGTAACATGGACTACATTCTTACGTCTTTTTGTTAGTTTTTTATTGGTCAACGGACCTTTACTAGCTTGACATCGTGCAATGTGTTTGGTAAAATATTACTGGAAAATCCATTTTAACACATTCATATTATATAAACTCAAAATCTTAAAGTTACAATACCTAGGGGAATTATACCAGATAAGGCTGATTATTATATGATACTGGGGGAACATCTTTATTTAACAGCAAAATATATTCTATCTAACACAGAAAACGATAAGGTTTGAAATACTGAGTCGACACATTGCAATAAACTCAAAAAGATAACTAGATTCAGTCCAACGGGATATTGATATAACTAGATTCAGTCCAACAGGATATTGATATAACTAGATTCAGTCCAACAGGATATTGATATAACTAGATTCAGTCCAACGGGATATTGATATAACTAGATTCAGTCCAACAGGATATTTGTCAACCACGTGAGGATGAATATCATATATAGTATTCCCAGTTACTGCTTTTATATCTTATCATTAGAAAAAAAATGCTTATCTGGAAAACTTTACATGTAAATCTCAAAAATGGACACATGAATATAGGCACGTAACGTCAAACGTGGATATAGAACATAACAGTTATCATCTACGTCAGATTCGGGGTCATTAACTGTACACGGGAACATTTTACCCCTGAACCACGACACTTGCACCCTAGATAACATGGCACTTGTTTCTTAACACAGGAGCAGCTAGTACTGGAATCCTTTCTACAGCCACACGAGACTCACTTTGACATATCGTATGGCCACAGTGGTGTGGTAAAGGGCACTGGTACAAGCTGAACTCCACTTACAGTCCATTCATGCCCATCGAGATGGGGAACTACTGGCTTTGCTATGTGTGCAGATCTTTTTGGTATCCTCAGTAGGTGGCAGCAGCATCAGTAACGTAGTCTTGTTGTTGAGGAATTTATTGGCTCTAATGTCTGTTAGATTTCCACATTACTTGTGTTCACAACAATCAATAAGTCCCTTGTCTGATTGATAACCTCGTCAGTGAGATATGTGTCATCAGTTTTTGTAAAATCTTCAAGGACATCAATGTTGATCTTCTTACTGGCTACCAACCAACCCTTCTTACTGGTAGTAGCCCTTCCACTGTTTCTGAGGATTAAAGGTAGCGATTGACACTGAGCTTATCCTACAGACCTTGCAATTTCATGAATTATCAAGTCCAGTCCGTACCCATAATTGTGGAAGATCCTTCAGGAGTGTAGCTGCATAGTAAATAGACTATCACATCAGTATCATTAGGATGTACTATGACAGGTAGAGACGCTTCTTTCTGTACACCACATACACTTTGTATAAAGCTCTATGCATCTCTACTTCTGACAGAGGATACTGTAACTTCTGCCTGAGCTGAACCCTATATTTCATTTGTGCTCCACTTGTTATACAGATAATCGAGCAGAAGTTACAGTATCCCCTGTCAGAAGTAGAGATGCATAGAGCTCTGAGCTGAACCCTATATTTCACTTGTGCTCCACTTGTTATACAGATAATCGAG
>NW_013744888.1:0-1934 GCF_000517525.1 Limulus polyphemus
CTATTTCAGTAAAAACAAAACGAGATTGTATCACACATTTCGATAATTATTCCTTATATTTATAATCTTAGGAAATTATTTAATTATGACATAAGCTTATCAAATGTCGACACTAAGCCCGCATTAAGGTAGTTTGAGGCCCTGGCACACTTATGTTTTTGAGGCCCCTTGAATAGGGTACAAGCAAATTTGAAGTTAGTTATAATTAATACATATTAAGTTAATTACAGAATATGAGTTAATTATTCGAAGTAAATTAGAATATGATGCATCTAACTTTTAAGGACGATATGTTAAAATTAAACGATTATAATAATAATTATTTACTTGTACAACATGGCAAATAAGAATGAATTAGGCACATAAAAAACAATATAGTTATTGTACAACATTATGGAAGCATGCCAAAACATTACCCTAAAATCGTTTTTTCTTGCTTTAGCGGAAGCAAAATCTCTAATTACATCTTCATAATCTATTTGCCTAAGTAATGTCCTTTCTATTGTGAAAAAGGAAAGAGCGTTTAAGCGTTTATTTAACATTGAAATACGCAATTAATTTTTTACTCTAGCCACTTTAGAAAAGCTCTCTCTGCACTGCAACTCGTGGCGGGTAGGCACAAGTATATTCTTACTGCCACGTCAACATTAGGAAAAATAGATTCTAGTTTGTTCTTGCAGATTGCTTTGATGCATTACTGTTAGGCGGATGGTGTTTCACTGTCACAAAATTTCGCAAACTGTGCCATTTCATCGGGAAAAGAGCTATCCAGATCTGGAGAGTATACGTCTCCCAATCTTTTAGCTGCAGCAAAAACTTCAGGTTCATTTAAAATTTTGAAATTAGATAGAAAACCAAACTTCATTTCTGTCGCTTGATATGCAGCAAGCCGATTTTCCAAACACATTTGTAACTTGTGAATTACCGATATTAAATTTTCTACGCGAAACTTTTGAGTTCCAGATAAACTAATTTTACCTTCAGAAGTCTCATCACTTGCCAACTTTCTTCTTTCTCTTTCTAGAAATCTCACTTCTAAACTGTTCTACTACTATATTTGAAAGCTTGAAATTGAGCTTGAGCTTGAATTTTGATTCTATCGAATTCTTCACATAGTGAATTTACATATTCCTTCAATGAACTGATAAGCTTTACAGCTGTAGACAAATTAAGGCTCTTTTCTTGAAGCTTAGCACTTGTAGCATCAAATCTTCGAATAATTTTATACCAAAACACTATCATAAAAACAATATCTAACATTCTCATTTTATTCATCAAAGCAGGAATTTCTTTTCTCACTGTTTGCCTTGTATCAATATCCTTAGATAAATCTTCAAGGTTGGTATAAATTCTGTTGTAGTTTTCATACAGATTTTTTTGTTGAAACTGGTCTGGCTGACCATCTTGTACCACTGAGGTTCTTAAAAGTAACTGTCCTCCCGTCATCTCTTCTTAAGCCATCACAAATGCTTTGCCAACGCTTCGTTGAAGAAGCATAAAAAATTGTAGAGAGTTTGAAGACAATTTAAAAAATTCGATGCACATTCGCAACTTTCCACTGCATTCACGCCTCCTAGATTTAATGAATGTGCTGCACAAGGGATGTAATCAATATATTGGTTTATGTTCTTGAGATGCGCTTGTAGACCATTGTATTTACTGGACATATTTGCTGCATTATCGTACGATTGTCCACGTGCATTTTGAATGTCGATTCCCATCTTATTTAACTTTTCTACGACAACTTCAGCCATTAATTTTTCCTGTATGCCCACTTGAAGAATCATAACCGACAAAACGCTCCTGTGTATCACCTT
This sequence comes from Limulus polyphemus, assembly GCF_000517525.1. Classification (NCBI taxonomy): domain Eukaryota; kingdom Metazoa; phylum Arthropoda; class Merostomata; order Xiphosura; family Limulidae; genus Limulus; species Limulus polyphemus. The sequence continues at coordinate 1,818 of NW_013744888.1, forward strand.
CCTCGTCCACGTATCGCAATATTATAGCTAAATGATCTGAGTGTGAGACATCGGGTGAGGGATTTACAATAATTGAAAAGTATTTAGCATCGCGAATTTCATCAGCAATTGTCTTAT
>NW_013744889.1:0-4574 GCF_000517525.1 Limulus polyphemus
ACAAAGGTCTATCTGCACATGACTGTCCCTAGTTTTGACAAAGGTCTATCTGAGCATAGCCGTACCTAGTTTTGGCAAAGGTCTATCTGCGCATAGCCATCCCTAGTTTTGATAAAGGTCTATCTGAGCATAGCCGTACCTAGTTTTGGCAAAAGTCTATCTGCGCATGACCGTCCCTAGTTTTGACAAAGGTCTATCTGCGTATGATCGTCCCTAGTTTTGTCAAAGGTCTATTGCGTATAATCGTCCCTAGTTTTGTCAAAGGTCTATCTGAGCATAGCCGTACCTAGTTTTGATAAAGGTCTATCTGCGCATGACCGTCTCTAGTTTTGATAAAAGTCTATCTGAGCATAGCCGTACCTAGTTTTGACGAAGGTCTATCTGCGCATAGCCATCCCTAGTTTTGATAAAGGTCTATCTGCACATGACCGTACCTAGTTTTGACAAAGGTCTATCTGAGCATAGCCGTACCTAGTTTTGGCAAAGGTCTATCTGCGTATGATCGTCTCTAGTTTTGACAAAGGTCTATCTGCGTATGATCGTCTCTACGTTTGATAAAGGTCTATCTGCGCATGACCGTCTCTAGTTTTGATAAAAGTCTATCTGCGCATGAACGTCCCCAGTTTAGAATAAACAAGTCAAATTTTCCATAAAGAATCTCACTATTAGAACTAACGGATGGTTGTATAACAGAGAAATGTTGTTGAACTTTTTGAAACAATTTTTATTTCAGAATTTTCACAGCTTGTTGGCTTCATAGTAGGAGTTATTAGGTGAAGACAGTTTTACAGGGGCTGCTGTTTATCGCACAAATCTTGCACATTATAAGTATTTTTGTTTGTTTGCAATTAAGCACAAAGCTACACAATGGGCTATCTGTGCTCTGCCCATCACGGGTATCGAAACCCGGTTTCTAGCTTTGTAAGTCCGCAGACATACCGCTGTGCCACTAAGGAGCCATTATAAGTATTCTGCAGAGAATAATCATCACGAATAACGCTCATTTTAATAAAACGTTAAATTTTTGTGGAGTAAATAGTTATATATAAATTACAAAAAAGCTTTAATATGAAATTATTATGCTAGGAAAATCTCTTTCTTGTGTAACAGTCCACAAATAGTTTTACTAGACAAAATTTTAACAATAATTTTACTAGACAAACTTCTAACAAATATTTTATATACAATATTTAAATAATATTTTTCCTATACAACAATCCATCAACTATACAATATTTTAATAATATTTTTCCTATACAACAATCCATCAAAATTTCACGAGACAACATTCTAACAATAATTTCGTTAAACATTATTCTAATAATAATTTATTCAGACAATATTCTAACAATAACGTAAGAGCACCTCTTCAACTTCAGGTTGACTTACTGTAAGCTCACCGTATGAACCTTCATGACACTCTTTATCATATAACCTAGGACATTTTAACTGGAGAGTTATAGTGTTGAACGAAAGGCATCTTGGGCAGTGACATGGGAGACAAAAGATAAATCTGAAATGCTATTTTTACACGTCTCGTATTTTAAATCTATAATGGACAAGTACAGAGAAGTATGTGGAAGAGAGGCCTGCAGATTTTTTTATTTTTACAGAGCTTAGGCCTATTAAACGTTTAACAAATTAGTGTAGTTTGAATGCTATTATTATACACTATTCTAATTCTTGAAAATCTCTAAGGGACTAGATAAAGAATATAGTCTCTTGGGAATATAATAGGTCTAAAACTAATGTCTTATGACAAGTATAATTAATTATAATCAATGAACTCTAACAAGCATTTATCAGAGGACAATACATAAAACGTCATTTCGCTGGAAGCATGTTAGTAAGAGGACATTTCATTGTATGATATTCTTATATGGATATCATAAAATAAAATTGTTGAATCATTTACAACAGTATATTTTAACAAAAAACATTTAACAATTCAGCATCATTATCAGTAATTTACCTGTTTCGTAACCATAGTGAAACATTAAAATATAATCCCATTTTTTTATAATTTCCATCTAATTTGACATATAAAACACTGAGTAAAACACAATATCATTTTCTTTACTTTAATTGCTGTGTCATAATGCAATATAAGTAATTTACTCAGGTTTTATAACACGCACATACGTTAAGCCTGTGACGCATTTTAATGTCTTTTTTTATTCTAATGGTCTTACCCCACCTAGCGAATCCTTCAGTACGTTTTATGGAAACTTTTTTTGAGATACTAGTGACTCCCTCTAATGGATGATACATGTACCACTTTTTGCCGCTACGAGTTTACTGGCCTACATTTTTTAACCACAACTCCGCAGAGCGTACTGACTGCTGAATTCACGTTTACCTACCAGCTAGATCTGTCGTGCTAGACAGCTGATGTTGATACGCTGGACTGTTCTAGATAGACGAATTGATTTAATATGTTCAGTAGGAAATTATAAGGTGTAGCTAAAGGATAAAATGAAGATAAAAAGTGATGTTTAAGTTAAAAACGCAATTAAAATTAAAGTCATTTCGTTCTTGGTTTTTATTATCTGTAATAATTTTCCTGCAGATACGTTTTAGCACTTTATACTTATTTTGTTGTTGTTATTAAGCACAAAGGGCTATCTGTGCTCTACCTACCAGAGGTATCGAAACCCGGCTTCTAGCAGTATAAGTCCGCAGACATATCGCTGTGCCGCTGGAGGCATTTTATAATTTCCATTTTTGTGTTTATACACACGTCACAGTATTTATCTCTAAACAAAAATTGGTGTTTTTTAAATGAATTAATATTTCAAGTTATATATCTGTTGTTATTTTAGCGCTCTGTCCACGTGTGGAACCGGATTTTAGCGTTGTACTTCAATAAACTTACCGATGACCCATCGAAGGGCCTTCTATAAAATACTTTTTTTTATTGCTTGGTTCATTGAATTTCTTATTTTATCACAAATGAAATCTTAGAAATAACTATTTAGTTTTCAATTCAAATAAATAATCAATTTTAAACTAACGCGTTTCTCAAATTTCATTAGGAAAACGTGGAACGTTCATTTTTTTATTCAACAGAAAAACAAAAATAATCAACCTAATTTCTTAATCTTGTTCATTTTTCGAATAATGAAGCAAAATTATGCAAGGGCTATCTGCCCACAGCCGTGCCTAAGTTTAAACTGATAGACTAGATGGAAGGCAGCTAGTCAACAGCACCCACCGCCATCTCTTGGGATACTCTACTCAAATAGTGGGATTTGACTGTCACCCTTGTAATGCACACACAAACTGAATCCGTTGCGCGGAAACGGACCGCAGACCAAATTGTGGATTCATAGTCCGACACATCAGCCACTAGGCCACACGCAGCGTTTCTTAATCATATCGTTTTGCTGTTTTCGTACATAAAATACTAGCTAATTCAATCGGCATTGTATCCTATGTAACAATGAAGTATAACATCGATATATTTATAGTTATAACCCTCCATTGGGACCGAAAATGATGTAAGAATTGTTTGTGTATGTACGTTTATATATATATATAGTAATAAAATATATTTTGGGATGCTAGAAATGTGTTTATATATAAGTTTTCAGGATGTTTTATATCATTGTGTTTGCATGAGATCAGTAAGCCGGCACGGTTTATTTCACTTGAAAAATATTTTGTTCACGTTTATTTTAGAAAGTAACTTTCCTACAAACTGCTGTTACTGACATTTAAACAGGCAATTGTTCGGCCGCAATTCATTAGTTTTGGAGATAAAGCTTTGGTTTCGGTAACGCAGACAACGTCCTAAATTAGTAGTAACTACATGAGATGTAGACTAATAGAGAAAGTCAACGTGAACTAAAATCAGTTTTTTGGTGTGTGGTCTGTCATTAAATCATTTCGTTGATGGATTATCTGCCATGAAATCTGTTCATTGATGGATTATCTGCCATGAAATCTGTTCATTGATGGATTATCTGCAATGAAATCTGTTGAGGATAAACTAAAATGTAGATTGGAGATCTAACTAAAAGTGAATGGCAGATAATCCACCAAAGAACAGACTTAATGACAGATAATCCATCAGTGTACAGATTTCGTGGCAGATAATCCATCAAAGAACAGATTTCGTGACAGATTATCTACCAAAAAACAACAACATTATTTTAATTCACAAAAGAAGAGATTACTTAACTTCCCAATATTACATCTATAAACAAAATATAGGCACCGTCTTATCCTTTTCAATATGTCTACAAATATTTTGATTGTTCAATGTTACTAATACATGAAATGCTCTCAGTTTGTTTAGCTTCAAAACTGTAGCTTTAGAACCTCAAATCAAAGTCATTAACTACTCTTATTAGAGTAGTATCCTTTAGAGCTCTGTTTCAATCTTTTGCTTTTGCTCACCTGGTTTTATGAATCTCTTAACACTGGTAATCCTAGTTTCATTGCACTCTTAACGCTGGTCCTCCTGGTTTGATTGGACTCTTAACACTGGTCCTCCTGGCTTCGTGAAGCCCTTATAGTTTGTCGCTCTTGATATCATGAAAGTCTTAACGCTGGTCCTTCTGGCTTCGTGA
>NW_013744890.1:0-4477 GCF_000517525.1 Limulus polyphemus
GAAACTTTACACATTATATAGGCTACAGTAACGTGAAGTTTAGGTGTTTCGTTTCACTATTATGTGTGATGTACTTTGGGGGGGGGGGGTAATGAAAGTGTTCCAAAACGCGACATTAATTTCTTGGCGACGTAATAATTCACCGCATAGACGACAAAGATATGAAAATTAAAGAATAGGTTAAAAAATCGCCAATTTTTTAATTTTGATGTCACAGTGATATCGGCCCTACAGTTTAAGAGTGCGAAGCATGTGTTCAATATCACATTACGTCTCGAATCTCGGATCTGCAGCCCGACAAGAAGCGACACCGGAAGAAATTGTATATTTACTACGCAGCTATAGAGAAACGTTTGACAATATTTGTTTGAAGACGAAACGCTCGTTATATGTGCACATCTCACATTTTTGTTCACTCAACAAACAAGAATGTAAAACCAATAACACTTCTAAGTTTTCAAAATCTATCTTCTCATTTAGCATGAAACCTACAACGTTTATACTATGATTCAAGGTTCGAAACTGACAAAGATTATACGGTGATTTCAGGTTGGACACCTATAAAGTCTATACTGTTATTTCAGGGAGAAAACCTAGAACGTTTATTGGCTATTTCAGGAACTGAAAGACGTTTATTGGTGCTGATTTCTACTTTACAACACCATATACGGTTCGTAGTCTGTACTGTTATTTCAGGGAGAAAACCTAGAACGTTTATTGGCTATTTCAGAAACTGAAAGACGTTTATTGGTGCTGATTTCTACTTTACAACACCATATACGGTTCGTAGTCTATACTGTTATTTCAGGGAGAAAACCTAGAACGTTTATTGGCTATTTCAGAACTGAAAGACGTTTATTGGTGCTGATTTCTACTTTACAACACCATATACGATTCGTGTATATTTTCTATTCACAAGTAGATAAAGTTCCTATTAAGTAGTGAAAATTGTGTGATTTGTTTGTGAACTACTTGTGTTATTTTTTCTCGTAAGCTTGCTGAACCTCGGTCTATAAAATACAATATTTAATAACGAAATAGGGAACACTTTAGAAGCTAAAGCACAATTCTTACTACAGATATAAGTCGTGGACGAATACCCCGGGTCGCAGTGGTTCAACTATAAGCTTACAGGCTTCTATTGATAGGATTGTTGGTTCGAGCCCTGCTGCGGATAAAACTTAAATAACTCATTATGCAGTTTTTCTCTGAAACCAAAATAATAATTTATTTAATCGTTAGATAAGACAATTAGTTAGATTTTATGCAAATTTACATTAATATCAGTTCTTCCTAACATAAAGAAACAGAGGCTTGCCTTCCACGCAGAAATAAAACCGATCAGACGTTGTGACGTCACATGTGAGCTGGTATATTGTGAATATATGGTCAATTAATTTACATTAATATCGGTTCTTCCTAACATAAAGAAACAGAGGGCTTGCCTTCCACACAGAAATAAAACCGATCAGACGTTGTGACGTCACATGTGAGCTGGTATATTGTGAATACATGGTCAATTAATTTAAAATATTGTAACCAACGCCTCCTTGCGGTGATAATATAAATGTTATCATACGTTCTTTATCCTTACATCTGTACAGGTTTACAGTTATAAGTTACAGAAGCTCTGGAATTACCAATCACAGCAAAAGTTATTTGGGGGCAAGGGGGCTGAAGTGCGTGCGAAACCTGAACATGGAGTATGTGTGTTATTTATAGATTTCTAATGGAGACATTACTAAAATATGCATGGAAGAACACGAGCATGTAGATGTGGGAGTGTATGTGAGGGGGGGGGGCTGTCGTCTCTCCAGTCTTTTGGTTCCTTCGCCTATGCGAGTTATTTGTTTAGAATTGTTCTTATATGAATATTATAACCAGCTAAACTACAAATCCATCTTTCCATCTATACCATTTCATCATTCGTCTGATTTGAACTATTCCGCTAGACGGCTAGAGGTAGTGATAAAACCTATTATCACTACCTCTAGCCGTCTAGCGGAATAGCTCAAATCAGACAACCTAGTCTGATTTGAACTATTCCGCTAGACGGCTAGAGGTAGTGATAATAGGTTGTCTGATTTGAACTATTCCGCTAGAGGCCGTAATAGTAGGTTGTCTGATTTGAACTATTCTGCTAGAGGTCGTGATAATAGGTTGTCTGATTTTGAACTATTCCTCTAGAGGCCGTGATAATCTAGCGGAATAGTTCAAATCAGACAACCTACTATCACGGCCTCTAGCAGAATAGTTCAAATCATACAACCTACTATCACGACCTCTAGCGGAATAGTTCAAATAATACAACCTACTTAGACTTCAGCAAGGATAAATACCACCACTTTGTCAGTTATTATTGTAGTCCTGTTGAAGAACCAACATAACGCTAGCTTGACTAAGCCCTGTAGTTTATCGTGATTACTCCCAGTGGGTCAGCGGTAAGTTTATGGACGTACGACGCAAATGTTTGAGATTCGATTTCCGTCGGTGAACAGAACGTAGATAGCCCACTGCGTTAAAAACAAAAGAAACAAACAGTTATAGTGAGATTTGTAATTACCAATATTTAGTAGGATTCTACTCTAGCTACCACACTATTTAGTTCAACTAATTACGAATTGATAGTTATATTTAGAGAGATTATTCCTTTCTTTTAACTTGTAATTTAAAACCTCAAACTGGACAACCAGAAAGAGCTGACCACAGGTTATAGTTTACGTGTAAACAATCGTCCACTCGGGTCAGTATAATAAAGTAACATTCGCTATCAAACAAAAAAAGTAGTCTTAAAAGCACGTGTTTCACATTACTGGAAATTTCTCCCAAATTTCAGCTCCAAGGATAATTGGATAATAACTGTACACAAAGAGCGAGATTTCAGCAATGTTGACTGGTTGCCATGGTTCTGAAACGCTGCACACCGACTGTAAAACACCCTGATTTCGGACTGGAAGCGATTAAAAATGATTTGTTTTAAAACGTGCTTGAAACTAAAATTGCCACGAAAAGTTGATGTAGATTCTTGAGGCGAGTACCAAACGGAAGATATCCAGAGAGTTTCAACTTAGAAAACAGTGAAGATACATTAGTCAGGGTTATATATAGCCTCGTCGATTTCTCGCAGCCTTTGGACAATCAACACTTATGTTTCTTTTTTGGATACCGCGCAAAAATAGAGTAATGGGCTAGAGAGAAGGCAGCCAGTCAACATCACCTGCCTCTGCTCTAGAGTAATAGGCTAGAGAGAAGTCAGCCAGTCAACATCACCTGCCTCTGCGCTGGAGTAATAGGCTAGAGAGAAGTCAGCCAGTCAACATCACCTGCCTCTGCTCTAAAGTAATGGGCTAGAGAGAAGTCAGCCAGTCAACATCACCTCCCTCTGCTCTAGAGTAATAGGCTAGAGAGAAGACAGCCAGTCAACACTGGGACTTAAAGTACTCAAATAGTGGAAAACGAACATTTTTATAGGGAGTTGGGCGGTGCACAGAACTTAAGCTTAACTCATGTTAGACTCGCCTTCGTTAATGGGGAAGATGCAGTACACTTCAGGAGGTAATATCGATCATATTCAAAGTGGTCAAAAGTTGTATGACAATAAATAATTTAATACGAACAGGAATTTGAAACAGATACTTGAAATACGTTTAGTACGTGAGATTCTTGTGACTTTCAATTATAACTGGCGCATGCGAAAGTACGCCACCGTCCGCGAGGTCAAAAGTCTATAGAATAACGTCATAGCTCTTCTGAAAAACGCAAACTTAACAGTTTTATTTATCCCAATAAAAACTCCGATAATTTATTCTGTGACACGTATTTATTTCCCCTTCATTCATATCGACCTCGTGATAAACACGCGATATTAGCTGATCCGATACAACGAATGAATAAATCCCCTCAAAGTTAGTGGAATGTTGAGTAGAGTTGGTGTCCTCAATGTGAAAGTTAGCAGGAAAAAACAACTATATACTTCCTTCTTATTATTACCCCGCCCCCTTTGACTAATATTCTAAACTGTTAGGACATGATAGTTAAGTAATAGTATTAAATTATTTAAATCCTGAATGTTTAGGGCGAGAATAGGTATTTTTAATAATAGAACTTATTTTCTGTTCAGCGAATCGGGTGCAATTAACACTTTGGTTCTCAACACCTAATATTAACACAGTTGTAAAGTTTGTTTGAAGTTCGGTGTTTTATACAGTACCAGTGACTAGTGACTGACTGTGTTCTCTGCGGTGCCGTGTTTTACACAGTTGTAAGGTTTGATTAAAGTTGGGTGTTTTATACAGTACCAGCGATTAGTGACTGACTGTGTTCTCTGCAGTGCCGTGTTTTACACAGTTGTAAAGTTTGTTTGAAGTTCGGTGTTTTATACAGTACCAGCGATTAGTGACTGACTGTGTTCTCTGTAGCGCCGTGTTTTACACAGTTGTAAGGTTTGTTTGAAGTTGGGTGTTTTATAGAGTACCAC
>NW_013744891.1:0-785 GCF_000517525.1 Limulus polyphemus
CTGCAACACCATCTTAATGGGAAAACGTATGCAAATGTGAAAGGTGTTAAAGAGGACATCGACACGTTTTTTTTGCTTCAAAGCCAAGTGATTTCTTAAATCAGAGCATTAACAACCCGATTGTAAGATGGAAAAGCATCATCGATAAGAATGGAGACTATATCATTTAACAAATATTTTGTTTTGATATACAAGTTGTTCGGGGTTTTTCATCTAAAAAAAAAGGCGACATTAATTTCTTGACGACCTAAATAAGTGTAGGATATTGATCATTATTAAGGCCTCTTTTACAATGATATAAGAAAAGTATTCTTAACTAAGATTATTTGAAGTCAAATGAACCCTTTATCACTTTAACTTTGTGTGTAATGGATGTTTTAAATGTAATGTCGGCATCACTGGATTTCATCAAGGAGAGAATGAAAGTATTTCATAATGTCAACAACAATAGTTACTTGATGTGAATTGACGGCTGTTGTGGTTGTGATCGTAAAGGTCTATTAACTAATATTTATTTAAAACGATTAACACGTGAAAGGTGTCTCTACAAATCAAAAGGCTCAGCGATAAGTGTGGGGGCTTATAACGCTAAAAATCGGGTGTCGATACACCCTGTGAGGAAAGCACAGCTAGATCAAAAGGACAGGTATGTCGACAGGTATAAACAACACACAAGATAGGAAATATAATACCGTGTAACTACTGTCATGTATAGATACATGTTAAAACAACACACAAGATAGGAAATGTAATACCGTGTAACTACTGTCATGTAGTTAAAACAA
>NW_013744892.1:0-754 GCF_000517525.1 Limulus polyphemus
GAATTTATAACCACCATACTCATCTTTAGCGTTATTTGGTACAACAACTCGACGAAAACCTAGGTATAACTATAGTTACCGAATTTATAACCAACACACTCATCTTTAGCGTTATTTGGTACAACAACTCCACGATCATATAGGTGTAACTATAGTTACCAAATTTATAATCACCATACTCATCTTTAGCGTTATTTGGTACAACAACTCCACGAATACCTAGGTGTAACTATGGTTACAGAATTTATAACCACCATACTCATCTTTAGCCTTACTTGGTACAACTACTACATAAATACCCATGTGTAACTATAGTTACCGAATTTATAACCATCATACTCATCTTTAACCTTACTTCGTACAACTACTCCATGAACATCTAGGTGTAACTATAGTTACCGAAATTATATCCAACATACTCATCTTTAGCCATACTTGATACAACTACTCCATGAACACATAGGTGTAACTGTAGTTACCGAATTCATTACCACCATACTCATCTTTAGCCTTATTTGGTACAACTACTCCATGAACACCAAGGTGTAATTCTAGTTACAGAATTAATAACCACCATACTAATGATTAGCCTTAATTGGTACAACTACTCCATGAACACCAAGGTGTAACTCTAGTTACCGAATTTATAACCACCATACTCATCTCTAGCCTTACTTGGTACAACTACTCCATGAACACTTATGTGTAACTCTAGTTACAGAATGTATAACCACCATACTCATCTTTGTCGTTA
>NW_013744893.1:0-2234 GCF_000517525.1 Limulus polyphemus
CGTTATTTGGTACAACAACTCCACGAATACCTAGGTGTAACTATGGTTACAGAATTTATAACCACCATACTCATCTTTAGCCTTACTTGGTACAACTACTACATAAATACCCATGTGTAACTATAGTTACCGAATTTATAACCATCATACTCATCTTTAACCTTACTTCGTACAACTACTCCATGAACATCTAGGTGTAACTATAGTTACCGAAATTATATCCAACATACTCATCTTTAGCCATACTTGATACAACTACTCCATGAACACATAGGTGTAACTATGTACCAAGTAAGGCTAAAGATGAGTATGGTGGTTATAAATTCGGTAACTAGAGTTACACCTTGGTGTTCATGGAGTAGTTGTACCAATTAAGGCTAATCATTAGTATGGTGGTTATTAATTCTGTAACTAGAATTACACCTTGGTGTTCATGGAGTAGTTGTACCAAATAAGGCTAAAGATGAGTATGGTGGTAATGAATTTGGTAACTACAGTTGTTGTACCAAATAACGCTAAAGATGAGTATGGTGGTTGCATATTCGGTAAATAGAGTTACACCTACGTGTTCGAGGAGTAATTGTACCAAATAACGACAAAGATGAGTATGGTGCTTATACATTCTGTAACTAGAGTTACACATAAGTGTTCATGGAGTAGTGGTTATAAATTCGGTAATTAGAGTTACACCTAGGTGTTTGTAGAGTTGTTGTACCAAATAACGCTAAAGATGAGTATATTAGTTATAAATTCGGTAACTATAGTTAAACCTAGATGTTCATGGAGTAGTTGTAGGAAGTAAGGCTAAATATGAGTATGATGGTTATAAATTAGGTAACTATAGTTCACCTAGGTGTTTATGGAGTAATTGTACAAAGTAAGACTAAAGATTAGTATGGTAGTTATAAATTCGGTAACTAGAGTTACACGTAGGTTTTCGTGGCCAAACTCATCTTTAGCCTTACTTGGTACAACTACTCCACGAACACCTAGGTGTAACTCTAGTTACCGAATTTACAACCACCATACTCATATTTAGCGTTATTTGGTACAACAACTCGACGAACACCTAGGTGTAACTATAGTTACCGAATTTGTAACCACCATACTCATCTTTAGCCTTACTTGGTACAACTATTCCATAAACAACTAGGTGTAACTCTAGTTACCGAATTATATAACCACCATACTCATCTTTGGCCTTACTTCGTACAACTACTACATGAACACCTATGTGTAACTATAATTACGGAATTTATAACCACCACACTCATCTTTAGCCTTACTTGGTAAAATTACTCCACGAACACCTAGGTGTAACTCTAGTTACCGAAATTATAACCACCATACTCATCTTTAGCGTTATTTGGTACAACAACTCCACGAACTCCTAGTTGTAACTCTATTTACCGAATTTTTAACCATCATACTCATCTTTTGCGTTATTTGGTACAACAACTCCACGAAAACCTAGGTGTAACTCTAGATACCGAATTTATAACCACCATACTCATCCTTAGTCTTTCTTGGTACAACTACTCCATAAACACCTAGGTGTAACTCTAGTTACCGAAATTATAACCACCATACTCATGTTTAGCGTTATTTGGTACAAAAACTCCACGAACTCCTAGGTGTAACTCTAATGGTGGTTACAAATTCGGTAAACTCGACGAAAACCTAGGTATAACTATAGTTACCGAATTTATAACCACCATACTCATCTTTAGCGTTATTTGGTACAACAACTCCATGAACACCTAGGTGTAACTCTAATTACCGAATTTATAACCCAAATTCGGTAACTATAGTTATAACTAGGTGTTCGTCGAGTTGTTGTACCAAATAACTCTAAAGATAAGTATGGTTAACCAACACACTCATCTTTAGCGTTATTTGGTACAACAACTCCACGATTATATAGGTGTAACTCTAGTTACCGAATTTATAATCATCATAGTCATCTTTCGTGTTATTTGGTACAACAACTCCACGAGTACCTAGGTGTAACTATAGTTACCGAATTTATAATCACCATACTCATCTTTAGCGTTATTTGGTACAACAACTCCATGAACATCTAGGTGTAACTCTAGTTACCGAATTTATAACCACCATACTCATATTTAGCGTTATTTGGTACAACAACTCGACGAACACCTAGGTGTAACTATAGTTACCGAATTTGTAACCACCATACTCATCTTTAGCCTTACTTGGTACAACTACTCCAT
>NW_013744894.1:0-475 GCF_000517525.1 Limulus polyphemus
ACTTGGTACAACTACTTCATGAACACTTACGTGTAACTCTAGTTACAGAATTTATAACCACCATACTCATCTTTAGCGTTATTTGGTACAATTACTCCTCGAACACGTAGGTGCAACTCTATTTACCGAATTTGTAACCACCATACTCATATTTAGCGTTATTTGGTACAACAACTCCACGAAAACCTAGGTGTAACTCTAGTTACCGAATTTATAACCACCATACTAATCTTTAGTCTTACTTTGTACAACTACTCCATAAACACCTAGGTGAACTATAGTTACCTAATTTATAACCACCATACTCATCTTTAGCCTTACTTGGTACAACTACTACATAAATACCCATGTGTAATTATAGTTACCGAATTTATAATCATCATACTCATATTTAGCCTTACTTCGTACAACTACTCCATGAACATCTAGGTTTAACTATAGTTACCGAATTTATAACTAATATACTCATCTTTAT
>NW_013744895.1:0-3229 GCF_000517525.1 Limulus polyphemus
TTCTATTTATGTCAGAGTACCACGATGGGTTAACGGTAAGTTTACGGACTTACAGGTGGATATGAGAATTTGAGAAATTTACTATTTAGTATCATTATTTCTGCCCCCCAATGGGACAGCGGTAAGTCTATGGATTTACAACGCTAAAATCGATGAACCGCGGTGGACACAGTAGATAGCGTAGTGTACTTTTGCTTAAATAACAATATATAAAACTATATATCTCAAGAGATAGACAAGTCTCACTCCGGAAAATACTAAAAAGTTCAAAACCTCTTTTCTTACTACTGGGCGAAGTCCTCACTTCCATATACACCACTTCTGCGTATTTTCAACGGTGCGAGGAAGAGACTTCATTCATAGTAGTTGTAGGCGATGAAGAAGTAGACTAACCGTCGACCTTCTTCCCCAGTGGTGGAAATCTAGGATCATAATCAGTAGACAAACTTTTAGATTGTTCACTAGCACCTGCAATACACACTTTACCACGACCCGACAAAGAGCGTGATCGAATAATCTCATCATCTAAGGTAGCAGGTCCAAGAAGAACACCACGATCCACCTCCATTATCGAATAGTTCTCAACTGTGACCTCTGTATGTAACTTAGAGATAAGGCTTTCATCAGTGAGTTATTTGCCATGAATGCACAACAAATTCAACATAGTCACTTAATATAAATGTAACCTCATAGTCCCCCGGATAAGTGACAATAGATGAAACTGAAGCAGAACAAAACTGAGAAATAACAGCTTGTACAAGCTGTTCTTGATTAATTTTAGGAGAATCCACAAAAACTGGTATTTTCATATCTTCTATAAAACCATATTGAACAAATCTAGCTTCATCAGAAGCTCTGGACTTAATAAACGAAGTCCACGAACTTCCACATTTATAATCACAAACAAAAACTACACAACGCGATAAAACAAGAAGAGTAAGTCACTAACTAAACATGAAATCAGAACTGATAAAAAACACGTCTGTACTCTGAGACAGCAGAACGCGCTAATCTAAAAATACACTTTGTGCCTGCCAGGGAATGAACCTGGGACCTTTCACGTGTAAAGCGAATATGATGACCACTACACCACAAGCACTTATTTAAGTAATTTTTCTAATTTCGTTTCTAAACTGAAGAAAGCTCTCATTTGTATTGTATGTGCATTATAAAGTTATTAGAGTTCATGGGTATCATTTCATAGAGTACTGGATGTTAAACTAAAAATATGTGTTATATCCAGCTGGTTTTTGTTTTTGAGCGCAATGCTACAAGGTTTCGATACACTCGGTGGATAGAGCCCATTTATTTAGATATGTACTAAAACAAACAAACTTAAATTATGTTGCAACATTACATATTTCAGTCTTAGGTTTCTCTTTTGCCAGAAAGCAAAATAAAAGATCGGCTGTTATTTTCACCACTCTAGTGATTGATAGCATTCTTTAATGCTTCATTAATGAATACCTAAAAGAAAATATTATTTAAAATTAAGATTAAAGAATGAACACTGTAATAACATTTTCCCCAACTTCTCTTCAAGTGTTTGTAACGTGGTTGTTATCACGTCGACCTAAGTCACGGAATGTCACAGATTCGATACGTGGCAGGCATTTTGTCACATGTCTGTTTGACACTTGAATGACCACCCATGGGGAGTTCATGGGCAACTTTCAATATTTCAGGGCGATTTGGTAAATACTAGACCAGTCCTCTAAAGCTGGCACATCTAGTGGTCTCCATTTCCTCATAAGCACACCATTTTTGACAAAATATCCATTTGTAAATTTCTCCAGTTCATCTTTTTGGGAGTTCATATTTAAATAGTGAAGAAATCTGCAGATCTTTTTCTTGCTCAGTGATCAGTTTACTTTTCGTAAATGGAACTTCACTGGGTAAATCAGATCCCTCACCGAGGAATCATCAGTAGGACAATTATCCACAAGGTCCTTGTCGGATACAAATATACAATATCGTCCCCTGAATCCATGTCTATTATTTGTTTTTGGCTTAATTTCTTAGCCTGAGCTCGAATCACCGCTCATGAGGGAAACACATCGGAATTCTCCTTAACAACATCATCATCCTTAGATAAAACAGTAATTTTAGGTTCGGCAACAACTTTTCCTCCAGCCAAGTCGTTTCCCAACAACAACGATACACTCTTTATTGGCAGAGTATGTCTTACCACAACCACAACTGGTTCCGAAACTAGGTCTGATGCTAAATAAATGTTATGAAGAGGAACATTAACACAGCCACCCTCAAAACCCTGAGCAATAACATACTCATCAGTGGCAGAAATCGAATCTAAAGGTAATATACCTTCTAACAACAATGATTGAATCGCACCAGTAGCACGTAGAATACGTATGGGTATGGGATTGCCAGTGTCATTTGTCAAAGACACAGACCCAAAAAGTCTAAATTCCTCCCTGATTAGATCAGCCTTTATATCAGTGGCCAAATCAACAACATCGGGTGACCTGTGAAACTTCGTCCATATGTGGACACAAACGCACTGGTTTTCTTTTTCAAACACCAACAATCGGACATAACATGACTAGTCCTTTTTTTACATAAATGGCAGACAGGCCTTGATTGTTTTAAAGAAGTTTTATCCTGACTGTAAGAAGATTTCGAACTAGAGGAACTGGAGTTTTTAGAAGGATCCTCAACTTTAGTGAATTGAACAGATAATATATTTGTTGAGATGATAGTAATTTCTTTTTATGAAAAGTGGTTTTATGTGTAAAAGTGTAATCAAAGAGCGGTTGCTTCCTGTAGTGTTTCACCTTTCTTTTCTTCCAATTAAGTTCTGAAGGCGTCACGTGCACAATGTTTAAATTCCTTAATTAGACATAATTGTCTTACTTTGTCGAAACTGTTGCCAATATGCTTAGAATTACAGCATCGATCAAAATAAACGTCTTTTTCGTCGGCAAATTCCATATAAATTTGATTATCTTCTTTGTGATAACCTCGAAACTTTTGTCGATAAGCCTCTGGTTCTAACTCGTGTGCTTTGAGAATAGCTGCTTTAACCTTATCATAATTCATACAGTCTTCTAAAGAAAGGAGTGGCATAAGTTTCTTGGGCTTTACCAGTTAAAACACTTTGTAATAATAATGACCATTTTTCGGTGGGCCATTCCATGGTTTGGTTAACCATCTTAAAATGTTGAAAATATATATAAACTTCATTTTCATTAAACGGTAGTATTTTAAC
>NW_013744896.1:0-2915 GCF_000517525.1 Limulus polyphemus
TTGTATTTTTACTCACCACAGTGAACCTATATTTATATTATATTGAGCTGCTATAGCAACACTGTTGTTATATTGAGCTGCTATAGCAACACTGTTGTTATATTGAGCTGCTATAGCAACACTGTTGTTATATTGAGCTGCTATAGCAACACTGTTGTTATATTGAAAAATGATGTCATTTTTCACTGATAAATTTCTAAGTTATATACCATACTTGTATGATTAACAGTTGGAAGTCATCAAAAACTAGAAAAATAAATACTCTGATAAACTTCAAACAAGGTAACAATGAATAAATATATAAAATGAAACTTTTTTACCAATTATAAAAAAAAACAGTTTAAAACAAAAGTATTTCACTATACTTTCTAAAGAGAACTTCACAGCAAAATGTCAGACATTTCCAAAACATAAAAGAAAATTGAAATAAGGACTAAATTAACCTTTAAGAATGTTTCTTATTTGAAAAGTAAAACACTATTAAGAAAGTTTGTACAAAATCTTATGTAATCTTAGGTAAATTATTTCCACTGTTAGAATTTGAGATATCAGTGATATCCTCCAGTCTTTAAAGAGATAACATCTACAATTTAAATCAATACCTATTCACTCTAAACTTCAACATACTAACATTCCTAATGGAAGGAACTCACCTTTGGACGTCCAACGGGTGTTCTCGGTTTAGTTCGAGGGGTCTTATACATAAGTTTTTGTTCTCCTTTGAGTAAATGGTACTTCATAGCCTCAATGAGGAAATCCTTACACAGATGGTTAGATTTCAAAAGTGGTTCTTCTTCAACTCGCTGTACCAAGTATTCTTGAGGAAGCAAAGGCAGACGCACGTGTTCTATCAACTGAGCCAGATATTCTTGTCGATTCTCCAAATCATAGTTCACCCAAGACATTGTAGCCTCAAAGACCTAAGTTGAGTAAAAAACATATAAATAAATAAGAGAATTAATAACATTTAAAACAAACTCCTATTTATATTACTTGTTACAATGTCAACTTTATAATAAAGCTGTTAATGGAGACTTACACAGAAAATATTAATAATTCTACGACTAGTTAATTTCAAATGCAATTCTTAGCAAGGTTTTTTTTTTCTATTTGTGTTTTTTTATTCATATAACATATAAGTCATAAATCTGTGAAATATTTCTGCAGAAACATTTTTATATGATATTTATTCTGAGTCATTTTTAAAGGTGTGGAAAAGTTCAATAAAATGACACAGAAATACTTACATGAGATGTAAAAGTTTAGCTTCAAAGTTGTGCTCATTTTTAGTATTTATAAAACTGCCCCAATAATTAACTGTTGTGTCATAGCACAAACAAAAGTAACAGATTATAACCTTTCATTCAGTTTGCAGTACACTGAACAACAGAAATTTGTTTACCAACATTGTACAGAGTTAGGGTAGAGAAAATAACAGATAATATATATAAAGTTTTACTGAAAATAAATATTTGAAATGTATTTAGGAGGTTTTAGAGATTACACAATTCAAACCTGAGATTTTTGAGATGAAGAAAAGTATTTTTAATCTTAACATGAAAATCACTTTGCACACAGACTATTCAGAACAAATATTCAATATATTCACTGAAAAATCTTTTTTTTTATATTTATTTTAAATAATTCACAAAAAAATATGATATTTTTTTGTATGTGAAAGACATATAATGTTTACTGAAAGACTGCCAAATTTCGTAAAGATGTACACACTATATTAACAGTTAGTAGTATCAGATCTATAATGACTTTAAATGAGTACAAAGAGGTCACGTGGTAATACTTTACAACCAATAAACTAAAATTTTAAAAAAACTCTTTAACAGATTTCATTATTCCTTACATTAAATCTTTCTTATAATTTTATTAATTAATATTAAAATCATTTTTCTTTCAGAATTACCGAGAAGAATAAATTAGTAACATTAACGTTAACTATTCTTCAAAACCTAGTGAGCTGCTATAGCAACACTGTTGTTATATTGAGCTG
Source organism: Limulus polyphemus (assembly GCF_000517525.1). Classification (NCBI taxonomy): domain Eukaryota; kingdom Metazoa; phylum Arthropoda; class Merostomata; order Xiphosura; family Limulidae; genus Limulus; species Limulus polyphemus. The sequence continues at coordinate 2,009 of NW_013744896.1, forward strand.
CTATAGCAACACTGTTGTTATATTGAGTTGCTATAGCAACACTGTTGTTATATTGAGCTGCTATAGCAACACTGTTGTTATATTGAGCTGCTATAGCAACACTGTTGTTATATTGAGTTGCTATAGCAACACTGTTTTTATAACAACAGTGTTGCTATAGCAGCTTAATATTTTTGATCAGAATCAGTTTCTGTATAAGAAGTTCTAATACTTCTTTATGTTGTTTTAACACAATGTAATATGTGTCCAAATTGTTTATTATTATAAGCAATAACTTATCATCTATTTATAACATCAAAAGAGCCTGTATGTGTGTGTGATCACCATATCTCCAAGAGGAATGAACCTAGAGACCCGAAACATACACTAAGGGAATTCTGAGGGTGTGCATATGGGGATTATTTTTTAGACTTGACTCCAAAACATTTTGGCCAATTTTTTTGACCTATAGTTCTGTCCTATAGCCCTTAATCCCCATAATTCTGCTTAGAGAAGTATCATATTTTTTTTCTGATTTTCACTTACTGAACAAACAATATGTGGAGGTTTTCTGCCAAATATTATTGAAATTCGATAAGATATGTAGCCAAACATTTCTTAGCCTGTTAAAAGCAACTGGGAGGGAAACAAAGGCATCATAGAATAGAATACTAGAAAAGGTTTAAATAATTATAATTAACATCAAACAAAACAGTTAAAGAATTTTGGTACAGGAAAAGACAATAGAGTTGAAAATTTGTAATTTACATTCATACAATCCGAGGCACCGGATGGGAAAACAAACAACATTGTCTGTCCTAAGACACTGCAAGGATTTACATTCATACAATCCGAGGCACCAGATGGAAAAACAAACAACATTGTCTGTCCTAAGACACAACAAGGATTTACATTCATACAAATCCGA
>NW_013744897.1:0-1932 GCF_000517525.1 Limulus polyphemus
AAGGCAGCCTTTTCCATTAGCTAACAACATTGTTTATTTATAACAGAAAGTGACGCAGATCAACGTTGCGGAATTCTATAGATTCCATCTTCAGTACCTAAAGAAAAAATATTGTTACGTCTGTGTTCGTTTGTTAATTTTCCGTAGAAATTCTTTCCGAAGGACTTCAGCGATACAAGTCATTTCTTAAATAAAACTAGTTCATTCTTTCTCAATGCAACTTTGTAATATACTTAATTTCCACAGTCATTTTACTTAAACACACGCTATAATTCACGAGCTTTACTTACGGTGCCTACAGCCCGCTCGACTCGATTATCCGTGTCTATATTTTCAATCTCTCTATCTGCAACTATTCTCACGTCACTTTATTTGCCGGCTTATATACTATAAAAGCGAACATCTAGATGGCACTCACCTCTTCGTGAATCTTCTAGATACTCATCACGTGTTACCAGTTTCACGTGACTTCCGCTGTCGTAACACTGTCCCTTCCTTTTTATTGTTCGTCCCGAACAATAGCCACTTAAATTAAACTGATAGATAATTAACAATAACTTAATTAAATGTACAGAATTTACAAACACAAAAGTAAAATTCAACAAAGTCTCTTAATTCTGCGGGACGTATCTTCTTCAGTACTGGTCTCCATCTCGTTGGCTTCTGCTTCACTTGGGGTTCATCTGCTCCATCAGGAAATGTCCTATTATCGATAACAGTCACATCAGTGGTAGTAACTTCATAAAGGGCTTCACTGTTTCCCTTCTCAATACCGGGGTAGAGTGTCTTCTTCGACAGTGGCTTTTTCAGGTGACACGTCTTCAGCAACGTCATTTGTTACATGGTTCACTTCGTTCCAACTGAAATGTCCTGGACCGTGATAACGCCAAAGCCTGTTAGCGTGCACCATCTTTGGCTTATCTCGCAGACCACATTTTATTCGGAAAGACACGTCTGAGAGACGATCCACTATGTCATATGGGCCTTCCCATGGAGATGACAACTTAGGAGACTTCCCTTTTGTCTTCCTGGGATTATACAATTACACCTTGTCTCCTGGTACAAATCTGACTTCAGTAGGTCTCTTATGATAACATAGCTTCATCGAATCAGCAGACGTTGTCAAGTTTGAACGCACTTGGTGGTGAATATCATCCATCCTTTCGGATAACACTTCCACGAATTGTGACACATTTTCAGGCAACTCTTCGTAATTTGGGCGTCCTGTTATCAGATTCACTGGCAACCGAAGGTCCCGACCAAACATCAGCTTTGCTGGAGTGTATCCAGTGGAGGGAGTAAGACACCACAGTCATCTTGGCGGCTATTACAAAACTTTGCTAATTCCTGTCCAAGTGTCCAATTGTACTTTTCTACCATCCCATCAGACTGTGGGTGAAGTGGCTTTATTCTGGTCTTCCGTATGCCAAACAACTTGCAGCATTCATGGAACACATGATTCAAAGTTACGGCCTTGATCTGAATGCAGTTCGTATGTCATACCAAATCTGAAGAAAAAATCACTAATAGCCAAAGCTACAGTTGTAGCTTCCTGATTTGGTATTGCATATACCTCAGGCCACTTGGTGAAATAATCCATCACCACCCAAATGTACATGTTTCCAGCACGAGTTTGGGGCAAAGGACCAGCAATGTCAATGGCCATTCTTTCCATTGGTGCGCCAGCTTGATATAACTTCATTGGAGCATGTCCCTTATGCTTGGGTCCCCTTTAGCACAACATGTACTGCATGTCCTACACCATTCTTCCACATCTTGCCTCATATATATCCAGTAAAATCTCTGTCATAGATGTCGTCCTGTTAAACTATCATTGGATTGACGCAGCACAACTTCCCGTAACTTTCTGGGTATAACTGTTTGCCAGGTCGTTACTTTCCCATCTGCAGTTTCCCAAGTTCGGACAAAAAT
>NW_013744898.1:0-1933 GCF_000517525.1 Limulus polyphemus
GTGAAGTTATTTAATTAAATAAAAACTTGTTATTCTGTTTTCTCAGGTGAAGTTATTTAATTAAATAAAAACTTATTATTCTGTGTTCTCAGGTGAAGTTATTTAATTAAATAAAAACTTATTATTCTGTGTTCTCAGGTAAAGTTATTTAATTAAATAAAAACTTATTATTCTGTGTTCTCAGGTGAAGTTATTTAATTAAACAAAACTTATTTTGTGGATTTTGGACGAAAATACATGATCAAAGTGTAATAATGTTCACGGCAAGCGTGTCATCTAATTTATCGGGAAAATTATCACTAGCGTGTTTGTTTGAAGTTAAGCACAAAGCTACATAGTGGGCTATCTGTGCTCTGCCCACAACGGGTATCGAAACCCAGTTTCTAGCGTTGTAAGTCCGCAGACATACCGCTGTGTCACTGGGGGGCTTATCAATAGCATAAAATTTGTAGGGCATGTTTGGAAAAACAAGTTGATGTATTAGCCGTACATCTATACACTTTGTAACATAGTTCTTTTATCATTTGTCTAGAAAGTTTAACATTTCCAGTAACTTCGCTCTTTTTTCTGTATTTATATCACATGTTCATATAGTTGATCCGATCATTCAAAACTAGTTATGTTCATTAGATTAATTATATATGCCTATATGGTATATACTTTTATATTTAATGTTGAAGCGATTATTTTTTTTTTCAGAAACAAAAACTACATATAATATCGGAAATAAAACGGTATATTTATGTTTATATTCACGTGTATTAATTTAGGATATTTAAAGGCTGTTTCTAAAATTTTAGTGACTTATAAAGGTATTAAAATCTAGGAATTTCGAGGCTGCTCTCCTGGTAGATAATCTCATGACTTTAGTCATTTTTCACTATTTATGAAAAACACTAATTACAAAATAAGCATATATTTTCAATTTTAATGTTTATACCTTCATATAAATGTATGCATAGATAAATAATAAGGCATAAGATTAAAATAATGCAATCTTGTGTTCTGACTATTCGCTTGTCTTCCCCGTTCAACTCAGATCGTCATGTTACTAGTTCAGTAGTATGAACTGAGACACATTTAGTCTACTGAATAAATCATAGTAAGTGTAAATTTAAAACAAAGACTTTAAATAATGAATATCAGTAGTAGAACTACTCCATCTTAGTTTTGTTATAAAACAGCAAAATAAAATCCATTCATGTCTATTATTCAGTGATTTTATTAGATGACCTATCCTCTCCTTCTTCTGAGATAATTTATTATGTATATCAAATTCCTAGAGGACTTGTACACCAAGAGACAACATCCACTGATATCTTTAAAACAAAGTACCGTAAGGAAAAATACAATCTAAACACATTCTAACATGTAGAATTACTAAGAAACGTTTAAGTAACAAAGCGTTAATAACTTATTGAAAACAAGTTCAACAAACCCCTAAAAGAGAACTCAAGGAATGTAATAAATGAAACTGAAAAACAGTTTGTTGATAAATGTGAATCAAGAAGTAAGCAATAAAGACGTCATCAATCTGTCTTGATAAAACATCAAATATTAAGGGAAATGTGATCAGAATCCAGTGAAGCTACACAAGGTTTGTGATTCTTATGTAGAAATCCAGATACTCAAGAATAAGAAACACATATATATATGTGTGTTTATTTAAAACGCTTCTCAATATGGCGCACATTTTTCAAAGCTATCATTATCTTCTAACATTTGGAACAGTTAACAAAGTAAGCAGCTTTGAATTATGTTATATTACATTTTAACATTTTGTTTAAATTTGGCACAGTAGATAAAAAATATTCTTGTCCTTATTCTGTGCAGACATGACAAGAAAATCTATCTTCTCAAATTCAGCACCCATTGTAAACACTTAACAACATGAGACTCACCAGTAGGGTAAGTAAACGCTATATTAGTAGAA
>NW_013744899.1:0-525 GCF_000517525.1 Limulus polyphemus
TACGCAATGAAAGATAATTATTTAGATCTACACTGAGTGGTCACAAGTAAATAGACACCTAATTTTTCGTCATTTAACTGATTTATGCTAACTAATTTGTGTTTACAGAGCACTATATAAATGAACATTGTCCGAACACTAATTAACTTGTGCTACAACATGCCTAGAACTCAAGATTCTCTCGAATTGTCAGATTTTGTTAGAGGAAGGATAGTTGGTCAAGCAGATGGTGGAATAAGTCAGCGGCAAATTTCGCAGAATTTGGGAATCCCGCTTTCGACAGTCAACATAATCATCGTGCAGTTTAGGAAACACGGCAAGGAAACAACTGAGCAGCGTCCTGGTCGTCCTTGTCCGTCGGAGAGGACAAAAAGGGCTGTCAAGAGGAGCATCGAAATTGATCCCAGATTAAAGACTGCAGAAGTGGCCAAAGTTGGTGGGATGAGCCCGAAATCTGTTCGACGGATTCTCCACAGATCGGGTTATCGTAGCAGAGCAGTTAGACGGAAGCCCTTATTAAGACCT
>NW_013744900.1:0-1587 GCF_000517525.1 Limulus polyphemus
GACTAAAGATAATTGATTTGACGGTTAAGAAAGAAGGGATGATATGGAAGATATCATCTGCTTTAGCTATGTAGAGATTGTTTTAGCTTTTTTCGGTTACTTAGTTTCCATACTGTAATGTCAGCAACATATGGTCCAGAAAGTCGTTAAGACTACTTTGTTTTAGTTGTTTTGTTCTTTGTTCTCTCCAGTGGGTGATTATTCTGGCAGAGGTGACATTGCAGTAATAACAATATATGGGTTAAAGTGATTGGTAATGTAATATCATTTGCTGGCCAATTATGACATTAACTAAATGTAACAGTTGACCAATGCTGTGTGGGAACAAAAGACACGATGTGCTAATGTCGACTAAACAAAGAAAGTGAGTTTACCTGTTCAATTCAGGTGCACTTTGTTTGCGCATTTTTTATCATAAGATTGTCAGGTTTTTTGTAATTCGTTATTTTACATTTAAGGGAACTAAGTTAAGTTACCTCTTACTGCCTCTCCCCCCAGTGGCACAGCAGTATGTCAGCGGACTTACAACTCTAGAAACCGGATTTTGATACCCGTGGTAGGCAGAACACAGATATCTCTTTGTGTAGCTTTGTGCTTAACTATAAACAACCAAACAAATAAACCTCTTACTGTTCACGCTCTTATTTCTTGATCAAATTTGCGTGTTCGTCTATCTGATACTTGTTTGGAAATTGGTTTTATCTGAAAAATAACACATTTCTATCTGCAATTCGTAGCAGGCTGTTTATGTGTTATATGATGTAATTATTAAATTGCAGTTTGTTTCTTTTAAGCTTTGGTGGAATTATTTATGGGCATAGGCGTCCACAGAAATTTCTCCAGAGGGAAAAGGAGCCAGTATCAAAAAATCAACCGTGGTAGAACAACTGCCTAATATAGAAAGAAATATGGTTCTTATTTTCTAAGGGGAAGTGCTCCATTTCCCCCCTGCTGACATCCATATTTATGAAGCTTTCATTTATTACTCTATATGTGACAATTTTAGGCCTTTTAAGTCTTCATACTTTAGCGATACAAGTCCTTTCTCATATAAAACTAGTTTATTCTTTCTCAATACAACTTTGCAATACACTTAATTTCCACAGTCACGCTATAACTTAAACAAACGCTATAATTCACAACGAACGATTCAGGCACTTGACTCAATTGTCCGTCTCTATCTCATTCTGCAATTCAATTCCCCATTGTTGCCGTCACTTCTTGGCGGTCTTATATACAAGAATACCGCACATCCAGTAAACACTCGAGCATTCACGAACCTTCGAGAATATCATGACGTGTTACTAGAGTCACGTGACTTACGCTGTCGTAACAATATTGTTTATATGTGAGAAAATACAGTCGTAAAAATGAACTGTAACCTCAGTTGTAATCCTACTGTCTGCTGTTGGCATGCTGTGAACATCGTCTTAAAGATATGATCAATTAATACTGCAAATGTATGTGACCATTGGCTATTACTACTGTTGTGAACAATGAAACAGAGCTATATGTACTATACGGACAATTTTCGAAATTTCTTTGTACTTACGATAATTTATTTAGACCTTATACTTATTTATAAAT
>NW_013744901.1:0-2502 GCF_000517525.1 Limulus polyphemus
TGGCTTATCTCTGCTATGCCCACCATGGGTACCTTTATAAGCCTTCAGAATAACCGTTGTGCCACTCAAGGACAGGTAATAAAAGAAAATATTAAAACAAACGACTAAAACAGACCCCAAGGTGGGATGGGTAAAACTTGTATATCGAAGATAGCAAACATTCCAGCTCTGATAATTGTTAAATACCTATAAGAACAGCACAGTTAACCTAAGATATCTAGGTCAATATATACTGTCTTTAAAACCAACGTCTAATATTACATTACTGGAACTTGAATGGTAACTTCCAACCTTCTTAGCCAACGTATGTATGTTTACTAGTGCAGTAGTCTACAGCATAATAAATATTGTGTCATTTTAAGGCTTGCCTTCACTATAGCTTTCACATATCAAAACAACGTATAAGAATAGGTGTATTTTCTAAATATTCTACTGAATTATAAGATGTAAACTGTATCATTCACACTTACTTCTTTAAAATTAATTGTAACATAATTAAAAAATAACACACTTTTTTACTCTCTTCAATCTACTGAGCAGTTAATATATGATTGGTAAATATACTTATATGGAATGAAGACATGTAACAGCTATTCATCGAGAGCTATGACGTCATAAGGCACAACATGAATCTTCTATAGAAGTAGTCGATTTGTGTAATATAATTTTCAGGTTGCTATCAATGACTTCAGTTCAGTTTAATATCAACTTATAAACTTAAAACGCTTAAAAGATTAAGAAAAAAAAGCATCCCCTCCTTTGTGGAAGTATAAATAACCCAATATTTATATATCTCAATAGTAAACCATTTATTCGTGGAATTTTCTTTTCCACTTTTCATATATTTTGGCAGAAAAATATTCTCACTATAAATAATCTAGCTTATATTTAATTTTAACCAATAAACCATATAGATCTAAAAAAAATCATCTTTCAAGATAAAATTCGTATTTAATCTTTTGTATCAGTCCATCACAATTTTTGCTAGCAGAGATGCAGTTTTTGTTGTGCACTTAGGTTCTAATGATGTAGGGAAAGGCAGGCTAGAGTAACTAATGAATAAGTACAAGGGGGTTGATAAAGGCCGTTAAAGAAAAATGGCCACAAGTTAATTGTGTCAGGGACAATGCCGAAAATTAATTGTGGGGATGAAATTATAAGTATGTCACTAGGCCTGAATGCTAGGCTTAGGTTAATATGTAAGGATGAACAGATTGGCTAGTCGGACTTGTGGGATCAGTTCAATGGGATAAGAGAGTGTTTTGGAATGGACGGTTCCCATTTGAATAAGATAGGTACTGGCTTGTTTGTAAAGGCTATTAACTCTGCTATAAGGGAAGTTTGAAACTAGAACTAGACAGTGGTGAGGGTCAGGATAAGCTAAATGCTAAAAGAATAAGAGGCAGAGAAAAGTTTAGCATAGGATATGAGTATAAAAGTAGTTCTAAGGGTAGGCTTAATAGTTACTATTGTAATGCTAGAAGAATAAGAACTAAAATAGATGACTTTATGGAAAGTTAATGATTTAGATGACAGAAATTACTTGGAAATATAGGGTTACAGGTAATTTATAGGGGTAGAGTACTAAAGAGCGGTATGGTGGCTTTGTATATAAAATGTTGAAGTTGAGGATATGAAAGATAATAGCAAAGAGATTGGGAATCCATTTTTGATTCTATTAGCGGATATAAAAGGAAAAGGCTTTTAGTAAGAACATTTTACAGATCATCAGAAGTATTGATGAAATTAGTGAGAAACTTTACAATGAGATTAAGATTTCAGCTGTTAATGAAGTAGTAATTATCGGTGATTTTAATTTCAGGCATATAGATTGGGAAATGCTAGAGTCAAACAATAAGGAAGAACATTTTTAGAAACTGTTTGAGATTACTTTTTTCACCAATTGGTCAAGGAATCTATTAGAAACAATGCTATTTTAGATTTATTGTTAATTTAAAATATAGAAATGATTGAGAGAGTAGAAATTGGGGAACATCTGAGTGCAAGTGATCATTGCTCTATCAGGTTTGATGTCTTGGTACATATGGAAATAAGGAATAATATTTTGGTTATGAATTTCAAAAAAAGCAACTTTTGGAGTGATGTGACAAGAATTATTTGTGGTGAATTGGGCAGTAGAATTATTTGGAGACATTGATTAAATGTCTCCAAATACCTCAGGGCTTAGTCTTAGGACTTTTGCTCTTTTTGATTTACATCAGTGTCATAGATGAAGGAATGGTCAATAAGTCACCTAAGTTTGCAATGATATTAATATCTTAGGTGTTACTAGCTGTGAAGAGGATGATGTTGATTTAAAAAAAAAAGGATTTAGATCATTTATTGAGTCGGAAAAATAAAAGACAGGTGGGTTTTAAGTATAATAAATGTAAGATAATGCATGTAGGTTATCATAATTTGAATTGCAAGTATAATGTGGACGGGAATAACCTTAACAGTTTCATAAAAGAAAGGAATATTGGTGTAATGGTTGATCAGTCT
>NW_013744902.1:0-1932 GCF_000517525.1 Limulus polyphemus
AGCATTTGCTTACCAATTTCAAAGTTATAGCATGAAAGAGTTAATGATGAAAAACTCAAGCATACTGCTAAATTAAAACAGGTGAAATTCCCACTATTATGTTGAGATGAATACAAAACATTAATATTCTAAATATATAGACTTACTATCAGTTAATGTGAAAGTTTCATCTTCATTTTTGATCAGTTTAATATCCAACAAAACATTCTGCCTCTCATCAGAAAATGGTTCCACTTTTATCTTTAATATTCCAATGATTACACAGAAGCATCACCTGTATAATCTGTAAAAAAAAAAGTTTCACAGTAAAACTACAGAGAAATAATATGAGAATTAGAAGTTGACCTTACAAGGATTAGTATAAAATGTTTAAATATAAAATCACATTATCTTGATAACTTTCATTTCAAGATTGAAGCTTTATCTTTTCACATATTTATATTAAAACAGTCACATTATTTGAAATAAAATGACTTTAATACAAAATAAGTAAAACACTAAGAAAACCTTTACCATGAATTTCTAAACATGTAATGATTGAGGATTAGAATTTTACCCTACTGATTAGATTAGATACACTTCACATGTACCAAAACATGAAAAACTAGAACTATTCTAATAACCTTGAATCATTCAGGAGTTGAATTACTAACTTTCAATCTTTCCACAAATACCAGTTGTATTCGGAAAGAATAAACCAGTTTTATTTAAGAAAGGACTTGTGTCGCTAAAGTTTCATTGGAACGCATTTACGGAAAATTAATTAACGAACGAACGGAGACGTAACAATATATATCAGTTAGACATTTAATTCTAAAACAATAACAACAGAAGTGTGGGCCTTACTACAAAGAAGGGAAAATGCAAAAATCTTGTGGTACTGGTACTAGTAGAATTAAGTACAAATCTCACAAGTTTATCATTCGAAATACTGAATCATATTATTATTATGAACTAAATAGAAAATTAATGAACTTAAAACTACAAACTTAAATGCAAAAGAATATAAAAAATCACAAACTCTTTAAGTCCAAAGTGCTAAGCCTAATTGATTAAAAGACCTTGCATTCACCACTCGTTTGCTCTTAACCCTAACAATAGTGGATAAACTTCTTTCCTAGAAAATATATCTAATTTGAATTAGTTTTCAATATAATCATTGAAATAAATAGATATACGATGCAGCATCACTTAAGCTATGATAGAAAAATAATAAAAGTCACGTACATCTCATGCAGTTTATTCCAGAATCAAGTTTCTAACGCTTATTGTAAAGTACTGTCACGACTGCGGAGGTCACGCGACACTAGGAGCATGCGCGTTGAGGTTCTCTATAGTTCACGAATTTTTCTGGAAACTCAATTTTGTTCGAAGCGCACTCTTTTTTACTGTATAAGCCAACGACAAAAACCAAAAGTATTAAAGATATCTTGCGTTAGCGAGTCACATGACTAGTGTGACGCCACGTTTCTAGAACTATCCGGTACCTTGGCGAATGCTCTAGTATTTACTAGATATAGGGTAGTCTGATATATAAAAGAGGGTGACAACGTGACGGGAGAATAATGTAATGTGTATGTTTAGATAGTGAGTAATTGAACTGTAGTCAGAAGTATTATTAAGGTTCGTTGATATAGCGTTTGTTTTAGCGCGATTGTTGAAAATAAGTGTATCGTAAAGTTGTATTAGGAAAGAATAAACCAGTTTTATTAAGTAAAGAACTTGTGTCGCTAAAGTTTCGTCGGAACGATGTTATGGAAAGTTAATTAACAAACGGAGACGTAACAAATTAGTGTCAGAAGTGGGATAAGAAAAAAAAAGAGAAGAAGATGGAAACGAGAGGCGGAAAATCAAACTACAGCTTAGCAGATTTGATGGCAGCAATACAAAAACAAGAAAAGAAACAAGAAAAGAAGAGAAATTACAACAGTT
>NW_013744903.1:0-1930 GCF_000517525.1 Limulus polyphemus
ATTTACGTTTAATTTCATATTTCTTCGAGAGATTGTGGCTAAAATAGGGATGATGACATGCTTAGAGAAAATGTGCCAGGTGGGTCACACTAGTGGAAATTCAGTATTTTTTATATTGCCTTATAAAATTAAGAACTTAAAATTTGTATACTATTAAATAATTGATTATTAGCTAAGATTTTTATGATATTCTGATTGGTACTATATAAATAAAAAGTAATTTAATAAAATTTGAATGTAAGACACTAAAACCTTGTGTCATGCACAGTAAAAGATACCTGGGGTGATAGGGTTAATGCAAATCACTCTGACAATATTTTCAATTTTAATTATCTTTATCAGTCTTCATACAATAATGATTTTGATACCTTATCTACATAAAAAGGTAAACCTAGTAAAGAGGTATTTACATTAAATCACCTTGCAACAATATTACGAACAAATATATTCTTAAAATCTCTAGGTGATCCCAATTTAGATAATAATTTTTGTTTGTGTCTACATCTGTAATATAAAACACATTGGGTTTTCTTTTAACTTGTACTTACAGAAAGAGAGAAGGTCGTTTCAAGAATCTAAATAAATCCGTTGTTTCTTTACTTTGTAATTAGATATGGTGGGTTCATACAACTATGCCTATAATTACCCTTCATTATTGTCCCCTCTTGATTGTAGCCAGAATAAATGAAACTCCTATTCAAGCCATTTTATACATCTCCCACGAAAAGTTAACAACTTCATGTCTTGCTCTGACTCTGTAGTTGTTTTCCATTATTGTCATTACATACACAACTTTTGTTTCTTTACACTATAATTAGGCTTTATGAAATTGGACCACATCAATAGTTATTATAGCACTCTGGAGTGATGGCACCATTCGAGGGCATAAGGGGAACAGAACAGTTAATCATAACAGTCAATTTTTATATAATTATAGATTAAAGAAAGAATATATAATGACAGGATTTGATGCCAAGTATTGACAATAATTGGATATAATTATAGGCGTGGTTCAAGTTATCCACCCTCTTCAGTTATAGATAAACAACAAAAGTGTTTTGAGTCTCACAGTATGTAATGACCTATATATGTCTAACTTAGTCTTTTATGATAAATTACATCTGTTTTTAACAAGTATGTCTGATCAACTAATACAAGTCTCCATTGATATCTTTATGTAAAACTCATGTTTCATCATAGCCCACTATGCTATTATTAATATATGTGAGAAAAATCACAGACTTATCAAGTATAACATATACCCAAACATTTATTAACAAAATTACAAGAGATATTCATATTCTATTTATAAAAATATCTTAGTTTATAAAATACTGACCTACAGTCCACTGTAATAATAAAAGTGATATATATATAATTGTTCTAGCATGTTATTAGTGAAAAAGAACAAATCTCCATAAACAAAATATAAGTGATATTCTCCAAAGTGATTCCAGCTAATATGATCACAGAAACTCTACAAAATAAACCATGTACTTGAAACATGTAGCTAATTGGACTTTCCCTGTTGTGCTGCAATTTTGGAAATTAGCCCAATCCCCTATCACTTAAACCTGATGTGTTTCACTATAGCCTAATATGCCATCATTAATATATGTAAGTAAAATCACAGACTTGACAAACATACTGAAACATTTATTAACAAAACTTCAAGATACACTTTTATAGTATAAATGTCTTAACTTATAAAATACTAAATTAGCTTTTATACAACTTTTATGCATCATATTCATATTACTATTTCAGTTAGAGTTTATAATTTTCACTTATGTAACATTATATGTAAAAAAACTGGATTTATCACGAGACATTTTAACATAGATTTTGAAAGATTGTTATGGTAACATGTGATATATTATCTTATACAAAGAACATTAAATTTTAGTATTCATTTTGTCAATGAGAGTTC
>NW_013744904.1:0-1929 GCF_000517525.1 Limulus polyphemus
AGTGGAATGTTAGTGAATAAAGATTCAATGTTAAAACTAGAATATATATATATATATATATTGATCAGCTTTGGTAATTTTAGAAATTTCTTATGCAAAGGAAAAGGAATCTTTAACTGTAAACTCATTGGAAGTGGGTGAATTTAGCCAATTTATAAGTATGAGAACCGATGCTGGATAAAATAAGTCTTAAGGGAATGGTATCTTTGTGAACTTTAGGTAACCCATACATGACCTGGGTGGGAGTCTGAGGGGTAAAAGTCTTCAAGAACGTTTTCTGAAATGTAATTACAATGTTTATAATTTCTTAATATTCGTTGTATTTGTTCTTCACGTTTTATAGTGAGCTTTAACCAGTCAACATTAAGAGTTTTGAATTTTGTTTTATCGCAGAGTATACATTGCATTTTGTTAATGTAATTCGGTTTATTAAGCATAACAACACCTGTACCTTCATCAGGTTGGGTGACGACGACATTTTCGTTATTAGCTAACTATCGTTATACATTAGATATTTGCTAAATTTCGAGAAATCAAGCGTGACGTGAGATGACACACATTAGATTTTATATAGGATAGATTACAAATGACTATTTTAACATCAGATTGTGAAATACAGGGTGTTTAAAGTGTTAATATAATATAATTATAGTTTCTGTTGATACTTTGTGCTTTCAGTAGGGTAAATTGCCAAGTATTATAATTATTATTTTGTTTATAGTAAATGATATTAATCAAACAAAAGTCATTATTTTATAATTTGTACAAAGCTTCGCGGAACGTCACTAATTTGTTTGCTCTTGTGAAATTCTCTTGTAATTTAATTCTCTTTATGAATGATAACTGCACAAAATAAATAGAGTTGAAAAGTATTCTTTCCATTTTAAAAATTCTAGTTGAAAAGAAATAGCCTGTATAGGAAGGTGCTCGAAATCTTTTGGATAAATTAGAACTCTGTTGAACAATTGTGTTAAAAAACAAATGTTCAGCTTCTCAACTAGTTTCTAGAAAGTCCAGCATAAATCTGATAAACGTAAGACGGTCTAGTTTTCTAGTATATTAAAAATATCAATTTATTTTACGGTGTATAAAAAAAACCTTCAAAACTTGAGTAGCTGTATTAAAAAACTCAAGAAATAGTGTATATTCTCTTATTACACGTCGAGTCCAGGAGAAATAATAGTTTACGTAAGCTGTCTTTCAAGTAAGCGTGACAAAACAAGTTTATCAGGACAACTTGGATTTTAAGATATTGACCTTTTACGGGAAGTTGTTTTAAGAAGTATCAGTGGTAGAATACTACGTGGGTTATCAAACGATGTTGTATGTGTTTATTAGTAGCATCATCAAAATACTTTAAATTCATAGGAACTTACATTTATATTTCAATTGAAGAATTGTAAAATGTATGTTATCACCAACAAAAGAATTAAACTCGGACATAACGGTTACATTAGTGGGCAGTGAGCTTGAGTGCATTTGTCCCTGTTCAATGTTTCAACTTTTTGAAATATTTTTAATACCGACAGATTACGATGGAAGACAACAGCCTTTAGTCATCGAAACAGTCTGAGGTTCAGTTCGTCAGCTTGCTTGTCTACCAGAGGTATTTCGTGCTAAAAATGAACACCAGGGAGCTACAAACTTGTATTTTGGTAAATTGTTAAGACCCACAAGATAGTTAAAACTAAAACCTTGATCAGTTGGTTCATTAGCCATTCAATCATTGTTAACATCCCACGAAGAAACTATTTCGGAAATATATTTATATTTTACGTCATTAGCAAAATTAACAATTATTTGTTCATTCACATTCATCAGATTATAGTGTTAAAATGAACTGTTAAATACGTAAGAACAAAAAGTTATCCATTCACATTCATCAGATTATAGTGTTAAAAGGAATGCTAAATACGTAAAGAACTAAAC
>NW_013744905.1:0-1931 GCF_000517525.1 Limulus polyphemus
TTCTGAAGGACATGTCCTCTTTGTGTCGACACTTTCCACAGCGAAAACACACCTATTTCACTAGTTCAAATATTTTTTATTGCAAAAACACTGACGTTTTTAATCTCAAAATGACGCCCATTCTTAAAAACACCGACATTTAGAAAAATGATACCACCCAATCTGATTACAGCTCCATCATGTCTCAGCTATTACTGTTATATACATCAGAATATAACACCCGAGCTCCGGCTAAGATAGGTATTACCCCCAGTTACCCGACAAAAAAACGCGTCAGGATACCCAACCGTGGTACCCCAGCTAAGTTTGGTCCTGTTAACTTGTGAGTGGGTGGGTGTAAAAACATGGTACTTCCAGGATCCCCTGAGGGTCAAGGAACTCAAAATCGCTTTCACACACCCAAGAACAGTTTCAAAAGACGTATTGTATAATAATGATGAATAAATAGTACAATAATGTCACCTTTTCAGTTGACTTCAAGGAAGCCTCGATTCAAAACAAAACACGCATCTAAACTGAAATAGAAAATTTGACGATAACTTGTCGAAACGTCGTTTTGATTATTTATTAATTATTTTAGGTAGTTAGAAAAATAACAAAAACAAAACTAGTGATTAGTATTACATTTTAATGACCATCCGGAAATCAACATTAGGTTGCAGGATATGAATAAGTAATATACGGGTAACACTAGGCCTAAGAATATTAAGCCTAAAAACACAACATTTATAAATAGAGACTTACAGCAACAAGAATAAACGTTTTTTGTGTTTTTTTCGAGTAAAACGAGATTTGGCAGCTGCTACAAGGATACTCTTTTTCGCAATTCGACAGAGCCAGTGTTGAAAAAATTGCCCCCATTTTTTTCTTATTTCCTGGACATGTGAAGTTGGCCAAAAATAACTGATTTTTCCGCGAACTTTGGAACGCATAAGTGAACTTAGAATTGTTGATAGCGGGTTGAAAGTCTGCAAACGATGGCTAAACAAAATTCGTTATGAAGTTCTCTTTTGTAATCTCGTGTATATCATTCGAACTTATAGTTGTTATCAACCGGTATAATCATAATCATAAATCAATCAATATCATAAGAAAATCAATATCATAAAGTCAATCAATATCATAATGAAACAACATAATTATCCAATAAAGTCAATCAATATCATAATGCAACAACATAATTATCCAATAAAGTCAATCAATATCATAATGAAACAACATAATTATCCAATAAAGTCAATCAATATCATAATGAAACAACATAATTATCCATTACAATTAATGTGAAGTAATCAATCGATTATTTAAATTATCCCTCCATCTGGTGGGCCCAGTTTAAATTATCAGCCCACTGGTGGATCCAGTGAGCTATATATATTGTTACGTCTCCGTTTGTTAATTGATTTTTCCGTAACTTCGTTCCGACGAAACTTTGACGACACAAGTCTTTACTTAATAAAACTGGTTTATTCTTTCCGAATATAACTTTGCGATACACTTAATTTCAATATTCGCGCTAAAACAAACACTATAACGAACGAACGTTACCTTCAACAATACCCTGTGACTGCAGTTCAGTTACTCTCTATCTACACAAACATTACATTACCGTCACGTTGTCACCCTCTTTTATATACCAAACTACCCTATATCTAGTAAATACTAGAGCATTCGCCAAGGTACAGGATAGTTCTAGAAAATAGGTGGCGCCACACCAGTCACGTGACTCGCTGACACAACACTGCCCCTCCTTAATATTGTTCGTCCCGAACAATAACCACATATAATAAACCAATAACAATTAACAATAACTTAATTAACTGTACAGAATTACAAACACAAAATTACAAATCAACAAAGTCTCTTAATTTTACGGGACGTATCTTCTTCCGTACTGGTCTCTGTCTCGTTGGCTTCTGCTTCATGTGGGA
>NW_013744906.1:0-974 GCF_000517525.1 Limulus polyphemus
GCCTCTTCAAATTGTAACAAGAAGTTTACAAATATAGCACACACCGTCCATCCACCACCTTCTGTGTCCATGTCACATACAACCGGAATTGGTTCGTTTAAGAACCGTGGCCAGATAGAGTAGACCCGGGTACTTTCAACATAGCCTCTGAGCCTCAAATCTGCACAGTCTGTGAACATTGTTGCGTTGACACAAGTCTTGTTTTCGGGTGGCGTAAATGTGCCTTTAAATTACATCAATAACAGAATTTAAAACATATTCCACCTTTTCTTTTATCTATAGTTTAATAAAATTCATCTTTTAGTTTACGATTTCACGTTTGTTCAATGTGTAGACCTTATTAATTATTTTCCATTAACTGTCATTAAAGTGAAAAACTTTCTCTATTTTATCGTTCGTATTTACACATAAAACTTATCCATTGATAAATACATTTGTATATGTGTTAACAATTAATACCAATGTACATATTATAAAAGTAATAGATAATAGAACAGTCCGTATATTATTAAACAGACGTAAAACCTAAGAATATACAAACACGTTTATTTAGCTTAGGAAGAAACGCAAATTATAAATAATCTTTAACTCAATAAAAATAACCTTTCAACTTTTGCTTAACCAGATTCACCATTCCCCATACTGTCGTAGATAAAGCATCCAAGATGTCATTGAAGTCATACCTGGAAACGTCAGACTTTTCGTCAGCCGCGGAAACTGATAACAAAATTCCTATTAGCCATATACAGATCACTTGGAACAGAATATTTCTATCTCTTAAGTTATACATGGTTTTCCTGATGAGTTGAACTAAAGTGAAACACGGTTTTTAAAGTGATCTCACTTGATGAGAAAAGAAAGTTCATGGATATCCTTTAAATACCAATTTATATAGAGAAGATGTTATTCAAATATCTCTAATTTTAAACAAGATTCTGAGAATTTTTGAACGAATGTCCCTTTGTAAACAGTTT
>NW_013744907.1:0-2863 GCF_000517525.1 Limulus polyphemus
ATTTGTGTTTACCTTCTTTCGAAGTGGATGTTTTTTTATCTTTTAAATTAGTCTTGCCCTAATTAATTTACAAGTCCATTGCCATCTAATAGCTATAAGTAAATGATTTTAGCATTTCATTCGCCAATAAATATGATTTATTAGGGATCAATTTGTCTTTTTAACAAAAAATTAGCTAATTATAGGCTTACAGCGGTACCATCGTTAGAATATTATATGTGTACCAAGGCCTAGTAGAAAGGCTAGGCAAGGAAGCTTGGTCTGAAGTAACGAGAGATGGTGGGAAGTGATTTTTCATGCAAAACTACGGAGCACTTTCAACAAAATGATGTGTTACAGCGCAACTTGGTATTGATGGCTAAAAATTCCAAGTCTCTTTATACTGCTTTCTCAACTTATGCCTTTTTACATAATATAAAATTAAAATATAAAAAATGGGTTGTGGTCTTCACTCCTAGATCCTCTACTACTAGTAGTACTACTTCGTTCGTTGCACTAGCTACGACAGTGCTACCGCTAGCTATTTCATATTACTGCGTAAGTACCCGATTAATTTTTAAGTATTATTTTGAATGAATAAGGTTAAGTTTATTATAATTTATTTATGCACAATAAGTGTATGCGTGAATTACATAAAATGAAGTACAAATAAATAACGTTTTCTCGTTATAGTTCTTGACTTTCTTTTCATCATATTGTTACATCTCCGTTCATTAGTTAATTTTCCGTTAAAACTCTTACCGAAGAAACTTTACCGATACGAGTCCTTTCTTAAATAAAACTGGTTTATTCTTTCCGAATACAACTTTACGATACACTTAATTTCAACAGTCGCGCTATAATTCTCAACGAACGTCTCACGTGCTCGACTTCAACAATACTCAGTTCAATTACACACTCTCTGACTGCAGTTCAATTACTCACACATTGTTCCCGTCACGTTGTGAACGTCTTATATATACCAGACTACCCCCAATCTAGTAGTCTCCCAACAATTCACGAAGGAACAAGATATTTCTAGAAGGAGGTGGCTGATACTAGTCACGTGACCTCGATGTCGTAACACTATAAAGTTTGAGGAAGCACCACTGTTCGAGTTCTAGGGGAGGCTATTGGGATTTTGTCCAGTTGCTTGAACGGCCAGTCCACCACTGAAAACTCGAGTGAATCAGTTAGGAATTAAAAGAGTCAATTAGTGAGCCTGCCAACCAATGAGTGATTAGTTAGTGAATATGCTATTGATCAATTATTGAGTGTGTTAGACAGCCAGTTTTGCGTTATAAATATAAGAGGAAATTGAACAAGTAAATGACTGTTATGTGCGTGCGTGAGGCGTGTGAGCATGCATGTACGTGTTTCCGTTTGACCAAATCTACAATGTAAAGGGACCGAACCAGAAAAATTTTAGGATTTTTTTTTGCATCTTACAAAATCTCAACCCATTACAACTTTCGTATGTGATAAAAACTGTTTTTATTATCTCATAAAATGTGGAGGGTAGATTTGATACTTTGTCTCGTCTTCTCAAAAAGTAGGGGGCATGTACCATTTCATATAATTCTATTTATTTTCTTCTTTACGAATAGACCTATTTTAATTTCAGAACATGTGCTGTTTATAATGAAGAATACACTGAAAAGTCTGGTAGAAAACTCCATTACAGGGCTTAAGAACATGCACTGTATGTAGTGAATACGAGATTGGAAAGACTAATTGAGAAATTCATTTCAGGAATTAAATTTGGTTTGGCTTGTTTGAAGTTAAGCACAAAACAATACTGTTACGTCTCCGTTTGTTAATTAACTTTCCGTAACTTCGTTCCAACGAAACTTAAGCGACACAAGTTCTTTCTTAATAAAACTGGTTTAATATTTCCGAATATAACTTTACCAATACACTCAACTTCAACAATCGCGCTAAACAACGCTGTAACGTCTCTCGTGCTCTCTAACTGCAGTTCAATTACTCACTGTCTACTCACACGCATTACATTCCCCTCTTTTATATACCAGCCTACCCTATATCTAGTAAGAACTAGAACATTCGCCAAAGTACATGATAGTTCTAGAAACGTTGCGTCACAGTAGTCATGTGACTCGATGACGCAACAATACAATGGGCTATCTGTGCTCTGATGTGAAAACATTTAGAAGAGCTCCATTAAAATATATTTCTGGAGGATTTCCCAGTGTTTTAATCGAATTTGAAAATAGTAATAGCTTCGTTTTGGGGACATATATTTTTATTCTATGTCTCTAGCAATATTCATCTATTTGATTCAAAAGTGGATGTAAGTTTGTGGCTGCAATCGAAGGAGTCGCGGAGCTCTTCCATTTCGCCACATCGTCTGCAGATTGTAATGTTAGACTATACTTAAGATAATTTAATGGCATGTCGCTTACATATACGATTAAAAGAATAGGGCTAACTAACCCTCCCTGGGGAACACCAGTCTCAAGAGTAAAGTACTCCGAGTAGGTACCCTCTATGTTGACTCTACATTTGTATTTTCTAAAAAGCTAGAAAACCAGCGAATAACACCTGACGCTAATTCTAATTGTTTTAAAGAATTGGGGAAAAACAAGGCAATTGTACGTTTCACAAATACATCACTTATTTACGACCAATGTTTTTTCCATGTTTTTTCTTCAATTCTGTAATTATGGAGTTTCACCAAGTACCAACGGTTTCAAGTATCAAATAATTGTTTTAATTTATATACACCTGGAAAAAAGTTAAGCACCCCCAAATATTTTTCAGGATTGCTTATTGAAAATAAGGTTTAATTTTCATGATGTTGAGCAATGTTCATAATTTCAAACATAATTAAAAGGAATGTGAGCGTTCAGGTGTGACATTTAAA
>NW_013744908.1:0-1331 GCF_000517525.1 Limulus polyphemus
GTAGAGTGTAAACTTTAGAATAAAAGAAATTCGAAACGTAGACTTGTAAAATAATAAAAAAAAAGAAGATAGTGACTGGTACATTTATTGAACCAACATGATAAACCTAATTTAACCTAGTTTCTTACTCTCTTGGCTGGAACTTAATCGTTTCGATGACATTAAAATAGATGATTTTCAGAGCATTTAGTTGAGTCTATGTTTCTCTGTCAAAGAGCAATTTTAATCGTTTAAATATATCGAATGTTTTTAATCTAGAAATCAACAGATACTTCTGTTCCCTTCATTATGTTAATGACAATTTCGTTGTTTCATTTTTCTCTGTCTGATTCCATTCTAAGTGTGGTGTAAGTAATTAAAAACATATTCAAAGTTTTTTCTATGTTTCACCTATGACTGATTCGAAGTTTAATCTACGCGATTAACAAGTACTCAAATTCTATTACAGTTTTATGCTATTTTTTACTTCTGTCTGATTTCATTCTAATTGTGAATATAGCTTATAGGGTTTCTTATTTTTTGTCTTTAATTGATTTTTTAATATACGTGTTTTCCTAACATCATGAATGAATCTTCACGTAAAAAACATGAACCTAATTCAAGTAAATATACCCTTTTTTGAAGGGCTGTAAGGTTTCTGTTTATGAACCTATGTGTATTCCTAACGTTATTAATACGTAGTTAACAAATATTAAAATTCTATTAAAATTTCATGTTTTGTTTCATTTCTGGCTGATTCTATTATAAATGTAATATCTAAGTAATTAATAAATCTAATTGTTATCTAAATAATTAATAAATCTGTTATCTAAATAATTAATAAATCTGTTATCTAAATAATTAATAAATCTAATTGTTATCTAAATAATAACAAATATCCAAGTTTTATTTCCATTTTATCTTATATCTAACATTTGACTGATTCTATTCTAAGTGTAATCTAGTAACTAACAAATATTCAAATTTGATGACAGCACCATCCTGTGTTTCATCTCTGGCTGATTACATTCTAAATGCAATCTGCGGGTCGCGGGTTCGAATCTCTATCCCACCAAACATGCTCGCCCTTTAACCGTGGGGGCGTTATTATGTAATGGTCAATCCCACTATTCGTTAGTAAAAGAGTAGCCCAAGAGTTGACGGTGGGGTGGTGATGACTAGCTGCCTTCCCTCTAGTCTTACACTACTAAATTAGGGACGATTAGTGCAGGTAGCCCTCGTGTAGCTCTGCGCGAAATTCAAAAACAACAAACAAACAATACATTCAAATGCATGCAATTTTAATTCTTTAACACTTATTTTAACAAGGTCAATTCTCGTGACCTAATCAT
>NW_013744909.1:0-1699 GCF_000517525.1 Limulus polyphemus
TAGAGGGAAATTAAAAATAAATTTATATAATATCTTATGCTATGTTGAATCTCAATATGAATTTCAAGTTATAACATCTCATAACTAATTCAGTATCAACTGTGTTGAGTCTATAACTTTTGATTGATTTTTTATCATTTTTCCCATATGTTAAATATAATCAATTTTTAATACACTATCATGACAGAGTCTGTACTCAACATAAAATAACTGTGTATGTTTATTTTAGAGCTTCTTTTATGTTTTTTCATTTAAATTTCATGATTTTATATTTTAGCTTTCAAATCTATTTATAAAACTTCTGAAGTAAATTTATTTGAAAATTTCTGATATTTCTATATATTTACTTTCATCACTCAAAGTTGCAAATAAGTAGTGGTGATGTGTCTGTTTCAGTGAAGAAGAAACAAGGATTAGGACAAACAAATGAGTAATATATTCTAGCGACAAATCTCTATAAAAACGTGATTTAATCTATACTTGAGATACATATCTTCAAAATAACTTGATTATGTCACCCAGTTTAGAGTGACATA
This sequence comes from Limulus polyphemus, assembly GCF_000517525.1. Lineage (NCBI taxonomy): Eukaryota > Metazoa > Arthropoda > Merostomata > Xiphosura > Limulidae > Limulus > Limulus polyphemus. The sequence continues at coordinate 537 of NW_013744909.1, forward strand.
AACTTTTTTTCCGACATTCAAGCTAAAACGAAAAAAAATTACCCTGATAAAAGGCTCGATCTGTTAACCTAAACACAAACAAACAAACACTTTCCTGCTATAATAAGTTAACAATGTTTTTAAAGAATATTAGAAGTTGAATGGATTGGCCATCCTGTGATCCTATTTACGAAATATTAGAAGTGTTCATTTTCAAACAGGACCGCATTTATCCACCTTACAATAACACGTAAGTTTTTGAAATACCTCAGTCACAACTATCGGTAGAACGTGCGAAAACCTCGGAGAAAATGGTTCTGTAGAGCTGATAAAAACAGATCTTGTATCGTTCAACATTTGCGTCCACTACCGTGAGGGTATAGAAATTACTCACTTATACCCTAAAAATTAGTGTGAATTCAGCCACGCTGTTGTGAAAGCTAGATTCTAGATATCGTAAGGAATTCAAATCGCTATTCATAGTTTAAACAGAAAATAGAGTATCGGAAAGTGTGTTTCACAAACAGCCGCTAACGATGATTCCTTCCTCATATTAGGCCCAGCATGGACAAGTGGTTAGGGCTCTTGACTCGCAATCTGAGGGTCGCGGGTTCGAATCCCGTCTCACCAAACATGCTCGCCCTTCCTGTCGTGGGGGCGTTATAATGCTACGGTCAATATCACTATTCGTTGATATAAGAGTAGCCCAAGAGTTGGTGGTGGATAGTGATGGCTAGCTGTCATCCCTCTAGTCTTTCACTGGTTAATTAGGGACGCTTAGCGCAGATAGCCCTCGTGTAGCTTTTCGCGAAACTCATAACAAACCAACCTGTTAAGCACAACGTTACACAGTGGGCTATATGTGCTTTTCTCGCCACGGGTATTGAAACCAGATTGTGAGCCTTATACGCTTTCAGACTTACTTTGGAGCCACTGGGGGCTGCTTTAGAATATATCTGTCGATGATTTTGAATGTGTTGTATGTTACTTAATAAATTATGAGAGTATCGAGAAATCTATATGTTGTTGAATATTGTGTATGAACCAATGCTACTTTTTTCTTTAAGTGATTCTTCGAACCAATTCACAACCTTATTGCATCATTCGATACGAAAATCTATTTAAGCTAATGTGTCTAACTTTAAATCTTTGTGAACACAAATTTTTTTATGTCAAATGAGACT
>NW_013744910.1:0-2054 GCF_000517525.1 Limulus polyphemus
ATGTGGTTGTACGGGCTTTATTTAAACTTGTTTTATTACGTTCATTAGACAAGTAACGGTAGTGTGATTTTAGTTACAATGTTTCTGTGACTCTACAGTTCACCATCATGATTCGAACCATGCATTCATTAAAAACCGTTGTCACTAATTGCTCTGATAATGGTGAAATGTACAGCTACCAAAACATTGGTAAATGATAATAAACAATTTTTACCTACACAGTTGGCGTTAGGGTGAAGAATTTTAATAGATTTTGTAATATCTGATCAGTTAAGCTTCGTAAGCACATTATGAATTCGTATATTTATAATAATGGCCTGTTAAGTATGTTATATCAAAACCCCAACACATCGTTACAGCCTATGTCGCCATAACCGGCCGTGCATCTTTACAGTAACCCTGCAGCGTACTTTCTGTTACAAAAGACTCCGTCGTAAAGCTATCCTGTCAAAAACACAGCACTGCTCACTTGTTGCATTCCCTAAACCAAGGATGGAACCTGTTTCCTAGCGTTCGTTTCAACAGTCCAATCGCACAGAAATCCAAGTAGAAACGTATATTTAATTAACTATACTGATTGTCACGTTGATTTTTAGTTTCGCTCTAAGTACATAGCTTGCTAGTTTGGTACGTCTTCGTGTGGACTAGCATGAATACTTGTTTCATTCTTCAGCTGTGTGAGCTATGCAAGGTTGAATTGCTATGTCGTGAAATCAACTTGAGTACATGTGACTTGTTTCGCTTCTTCTTGATTATATCAGATAAGATTATCTGAGCACGTGAACGGTATTTGCCACTGACTTTTATATTTCTAGAATTCTCAACTCTTAGAAAAACGCCGTACCTTATTTACTTGCTTATCATAGACGGGGTACAACTTTTTGCAACTCTCTCTTTCTCTGGATATTCTTGGTACCCCATGTTGATTCGTCTTGTTTTCCTTTGTTTTGCAATGCCATTAAGTCCAAAGTACATTCCCTTCTTGGAGATTGTAAATCTCCATACTTAACCCATCTTTATTCAAAGTATTGCATGAATATTTTACGTCAGAAAGAGCTGTTACATACCCTTTCTACAAGTGATCCAGTTTTCGGTGACATCGCACAACCTACAAAACTAAACAATGTGAAAGTGTAGTTCTGATACTGATACATTCCATTGCACTGCGACTTTACATTGGCTGTGGTTGTCACGTGGGTTGGCTTGTATATTCAAAATCATTTTAATATAGCGTACTTAACCCTTATTAACAAAATGATAACCATTACGCAATTTAAAAGTTATAAAATATGAGTTGAGGGTCGGCTTAGAATCCCTAAGCAACTTTGCATGTTTTTATTAAACATTGAGTGTATATTTACATGTAGAGTTTCATCACCTTTCGTTATCCTTTTTAATCAAAGTTTTCCAAACTATCTAAGGATAAAATTGCTTATGGGTTCATGACTTCGTTACAGTTCCCTAATAATCGAGGGCGTCGCCAGCCTCTTTCTGGTGAGGGAGGAGAGGTGAACTCGGAAAAAATGAGACGACCTTACTGTTGCTTCTGTAAGCACACGTATTGTAAAAAATGAGACGACCTCATTCTTGCTTCTTTAAGCACACGTATTGTAAAAAATGAGACGACCTCACTCTTGCTTCTGTAAGCACACGTATTGTAAAAAATGAGACGACCTCACTCTTGCTTCTGTAAGCACACGTATTGTAAAAAATGAGACGACCTCACTCTTGCTTCTGTAAGCACACCTATTGTAAAAAATGAGACGACCTCACTCTTGCTTCTGTAAGCACACGTATTGTAAAAAATGAGACGACCTCACTCTTGCTTCTGTAAGCACACGTATTGTAAAAAATGAGACGACGTCACTCTTGCTTTTTTTTTTGGGGGGGGGGTTAGATCAAAGATCTGCCACGGTTAGAAATATTAATTTTATTGATTAAAAAAAAAGAGAGAGAGAGAAACAACAAAGTTTAAAAACAACAAACTTTAACTCTCTGTGAATAGATTCTATCAACATTTAAATCATCTAATACACATTTCTAGGATGAAACTG
>NW_013744911.1:0-2266 GCF_000517525.1 Limulus polyphemus
CAGAAACAAAGTACTGTTACGTCTCCGTTTGTTAATTAACTTTCCGTAACTTCGTTCCGACGAAACTTTAGCGACACAAGTTCTTTACTTAATAAAACTGGTTTATTCTTTCCGAATACAACTTTACCGATACACTCAACTTCAAAAATCTCGCTGAACAAACGCTATAACAACGAACGTCAATAATACTTCTGACCGCAGATCAATTACTCACTATTTTTTCACACACGTTACATTCCCCTCTTTTATATACCAGCCTACCCTATCTAGTAAATACTAGAGCATTCGCCAAGATACGGGATAGTTCTAGAAACTAGAGGGCGTGAGAATAGTCACGTCATCTCGATGACGCAAAGTACGTTGCAGCCATATAAACAAACACCAGTACCGTTTTCATTCACTGCATGGAAAAAGATGGATCGTTTGGTCATCCAAGGGGAAGAAACAACACGAACATTTAACAGCCAAAGGTACTACTGGATCGTTCGTTCGTCAACCATAAAATACAAGCCGTTTTTTTTTTCTATTGAACATTTTTAACATATACATAATTTCTTTCTTCTACAGATACAAACTTCTCAGAAAATGCAGCTCAACATTGCGTTGTTAAACGCCGTAAGCTGTCGAATAAAACAATAGGCCTAATATTCGTAGTAAAAATTACACTAGACTGCAGAAGTTTTTGTATCACACGCCTATGATTTAAAATCTGTAACAGTCAATTGAAGAGAAATGTAAGGAAACCAACAAAAATATCTACACGCTATAGTGATTTATCACAAATATTAGGCCTAATATAACTCAACATTTTCATGTGCCTACACTGACGAACGGTAAACTTCTTGCTATTCAAAACAAATTAGATTTTTTAAACAGATAGCTTAATATTTAAAAAGAAAGATATGATATTTGTGGTGTGTTTTAAGCACCTACCTGAGATACAAAATGCAAACTATGACGTGGAGCCCAACGTTCACAAGATGAAATCCCATCGGGTTGAGCTCATGCACGGCGTAATTAAGCCTGAACGTAAGCACACATAAAGGTCTGTACGACTTATGGCTATGTTCCTAAAAGAAGAAAAAAGGCAAAATCATAACTAAACGTTAAACGCAAATCTTGTTACATAAACTTACAAAAATTAATATAATGACCATCTGATTTCGACCAATTTAAAACTGACATAATTAAGCATAACAAACTCACTTGTAAAATTAATGCAATGATGCAGCCATTTCTTAAAAAAATCATCAAATTTTTTCAATGATTTAATTTTAACAACACGTGAAACCATAGTTAGCAGCGGTTTCATTCGGTCTTGGCCCGGCATGGCCAGATGGTTAGGGCACTCGACTTGTAATCTGAGGGTCGCGGGTTCGAATCCCCGTCCCACCAAACATGCTCGCCCTTTCAGCCGTGGGGGCGTTATTATGTGACGGTCAATCCCACTATTCGTTGGTAAAAGAGTAGCCCAAGAGTTGGCGGTGGGTGGTGATGACTAGCTGCCTTCCCTCTTGTCTTACACTGCTAAATTAGGGACCGCTAGCGCAGATAGCCCTCGTGTAGCTTTGCGCGAAATTCAAAACAAACAAATCATTCGGTCTTTAAGAAGTGATATCTGTTAATAAACAATGAAGTCCTGCCATGCTATTAGCAATAACTCTTTAAGCAAGTAACCTTGAGAAAAGGTAAACTGGTGTCTAGTAAACTCTTATTTGTAATCTCCTAACCTAAAACGGGGTTTTGAACAGCCCACAGGGTATCACTTTGATGAAGCACTTACTAATAAAAAAAAATTGTTTGACATTTATTAAAGAACGTGAAATGCTACGAAATATTGCAGATATAAAGCATAAAATACAGATAATAATACATACTTGATTTGTTTAAACATTTGTTTAACAACAAGTAAAAACTTGAAATGGTTTATTCTTTAATTGGGGATGTGTGTCTGTGAGCCAGACTAGTTTCGGAGAATTGCACTCAGTTTTATTCAACGTAAATTAACACATCGTTAATTACTAAAACCAGAAAAATGTCAAATGGAATTAATAGATTTGGATACAATTCTTTTACAAAGCTCAATTGAAATCGTAGATATCGCTAAGTCAATAACAATAATTAAATATATATTAATATTATTTGTACCATATATATATATATATATATATAGTATCTAAGTTAAATTAAGTTTGGTAGTAAGTTAAGTTTAGGTACGGTTAACTTTACTTACTTAAGAAAACTAAAGTAAAAGTAGTTACTAATA
>NW_013744912.1:0-1299 GCF_000517525.1 Limulus polyphemus
AGAGACGTATTGTTGAGTCTAGCACTTGAGACGTTCATTGTGAACTATAGCGTTTGTTATAGCGCGACTGTGGAAATTAAGTGTATTGCAAAATTGTATTCAGAGAGAATAAACCAGTTTTATTTAAGAAAGGATTTGTATCGCTAAAGTTTCTTTGGGAAGAATTTTTACGGAAAATTAACTAACGGAGGCGTAACAATACATTGTGCATAAGTGCTAGATAAAGAATAAATTGTTTCGATGAAATGCGTTTATAAAGCCTCCTGAAAACACATTGGTGAAATTGTGAACGGTTTTTACTAATCCCACTGCTAACAGACTCGAAATGATAACATGGAGATGTATAGTCTCTCCAAACAGCTGAATGAACTTTCAACCCATCTAGTTCCCAATACATGTCCAAATTTTTTCCTATCTTCATCAAGCTTTGCTGCACACTGTTGAATTTCTCTTTGGTTTTTAGGAGACTGACTGTAAATTATTAACACCATGTACTTAGGAAATTACATCTCCAACTGACAGTTCCAAGCGATGATTTAAGCAATGCCATACTATAATATTAGGGTACTTGTGCAACATCCGTGGAGCCACACCAGATTTCTTCCCTAGCATTACGCTGGTGCCATCACTGGTAAAAGCAACAAGATTGTTCCGAAGATAATTATGATCAAACCCAAGCACACTGAGGCAAGTAAGTAAGTGTTCGCTTACTGTTTTCGCCGTTTGATCAGACAATTCTACGAAATCCCCCCAAAAAATTAAATGTGGATAATTTGACTTGTCCATTTCACATAGACTATCAAAGTAGTTTTGCTACTAAGAGTGGTGGACTCATCTATCAGAATAGTTGTTTCCCCTTTTATTTCGAGGATGCGTTTGCAGATTCTCGATCTCATTTCTTGTGCAACATGGTAAATTATATTAATAGCACTAAATTACGAACACAAACCTTGTAGAATTTCTGGGCCATTTTATTCTTGTAATTGCAACAGATCAAAATGGTCACAATATAGTTTATCATATTTGGCTATATAACATGCAGTTATAAACTTGTTTGCAGGTAGCCTCTACTTCAGATTTATTTAAACGATCCACAATAGTGCACTTTGAATAATTTTTACACCATTGTTGTGTGACTGCGTCTTCTTCCAATGAAGTAGAATTTATTTTCTCAAGGATGTTAGTTGCACTGATCGTGTGCTGCGAAACTGAAACTGAACTCCATTCTTTGGAAAAACTCGCACCTTGTGATTTAAATGGGTCTAAATTTGTCAACTACTACAGCATGTTTCCCAGGGC
>NW_013744913.1:0-2707 GCF_000517525.1 Limulus polyphemus
AAAAAACAATACTGTGTTGGGGAAAGCAGAATATTTTCTTCTAAGTTACTTTAACCCTAGTTATCTGTATCTTGAAAGTGTTCAAGTTTTGAAGTAAAACAACTGTTGGATGAAGTCTAGATACACTATTACAAAACACGAGAAACGGAACAAGCTTCGACACCTTCACATGTCCTCTTCAGTCCAACAAAAGTTGTCTAAAGAAAATACGTGAAGGTACCGAAACTTGTTCCCGTTTAAGATTGCGTTCCATAATAGGGTATCTAAACTTCATTTCACTTTACATAGTATTGTGTGTATTTCCGTACTAACACTACTGTTAGTTGCCAACGGCTGACTAACATTCCTTGCATATGTTATAAAACATTAAGAAAGTCGTATGACGTTCCCTATTATCAAAACATACATTAAAACAAACATTAAAATACCACATACAACCAAAGTGAATGAAAAATCTAAAAACTGTACCGGTTGTTTTGGTAGAGCAAAAGGAAAATTCAAAAAAACGTAGGTAGCCAGATATTAAACATGAACTTACAACGTATATTTACTGTCTGACAGAATTAAGAAATGGGGTAGGAGATGATTCAAGCCAGAAATATTTGCTTCTTACGCGTGTGGTTCCAATTATTAGCAAGAATGATGTAGCCAGTTTTTTCGTGAAGACCAACTGTTCATTTTTCATATGTATCTAAGCCTAAAGGTGAAGTGTTAGATAAAGGCTGAAACTTACCTTCAACTGCAATACAGTGGTTTATGCTTGCGTTCTGTACAAGAACGCCAGAATCGATAGGTAATTTGTCCTACCAATAACTTAACTTCACCAGTAAGGTTTTTCTAAAGCTTTTTATGAATGTTTTTGTTGCTAAACGACGTTATGCTCCGTCAATATTACCTGACGGTCATATATTGCCACTGTTACATCAGTTTTAAAACAAGCGATGACGCTGTGGCTGGGCTTTGCTAATTTAAATGTTGCGTGTGTTCATCGTAGGACAAATAATACATACATTATTATAAAGTTAATAGACATACGAACTACATAAACTGAAACACCCGTATAATACTTGTGTATCGGTGCACAACGGAAGTCGTTTCTTTACCTTGATGCATACTGATTGGTCGACAGCAATCCGTAGCTAGAATCTTATAACTTTGTGTCATGCCGTAGTTTATTTTTTTGGGGGGGGGCGGCGTGTCTATTGCCACTTGTAACACTTATAACGGTATTCAAGTTTTTAAAATATATATACCGATTACTTTGCATAATGTAAGCAGAATGAAACTATTGCAAAATACATCCCTAATCATATTTACACTCCAATGCGCATGCGCAGAAAAGTGGTAATATACCTGCCATTATTTTTTGTTTTACTTTGGTGACACAGAGTGTGACAAGCACGTATTAAAATAAAAAAGCAGTATTGGTTCCTGTCATTTGCTTCCAGCGGCCCTGCAGTGTACTAGTCTTGAATTAAATACAAAACATTTCTGAAAATATACATATATATATATAATAAATTTAATTATTTCTCATTTTATATGTTAGAACCAGGAAAACTGCTCACATAGTTGATCTCATCATTATACCAAAAGGTGGTGCATAGAGATGATGGAAAGTGAAAAAATATATAAAAGATCATCCAATAATGATAATTCAACTTTATGTAACTATATATATTAAACCCTTTTTATAAGCCTGGGTTTGTTTTAGCACAAAGCTACACAATAGGTTATCTGCACTCTTTTCTCCACGGGGAATCGAGCCTCAGATTTTAGTGTTGCAAGTCCATAAACATACCGCTCACCTACTGAGGACAAACCCTTTTTTATAATAGCTTTAAAACTTCACTAAGTTTGGCGTAGAACTATATATAAAAATAATGTTCTCGAAATTTGAAGCATTGCTGAGCTTGGCAGCTTGTCAAGTAAAAGTTTCCAGATCTTTTCTTTATCTGATCTTTTGTCTCACCCCCCACCCCATTGCGTCAGCAGTAAGTTCACGGACTTACGACACTAGCCCATAGTGTTGCTTTGCCCTATAATAAAACAATTAGTTTTTGTAACTTAGGCATGAATTATCCTACTTATTCATGGATTAGCGTTAAAACCTATCTTCTATTTACCTGTGTTTGACAACATTGTAGTCTTCTAATCAAGTTATTACGATATGTTTCGTGAATTTAACAGTTAAAAGTAATATTCAACATTATATTGTTGTTGTCGTTGTTTTTTTTCTTTTAGAAATATTGTCATATTCTAAGTATAACAACTTGTAGAATTTGATCCATTCTTTGCATATAATCTAGGTGATTATACTTACATTTGACATTTTATTTTACGCTTTTCTAATATTCTAAATGTAGAAACTTGTAGAATTTGACCCTGCCTTTACACATAAACTAAGTGATCATACTAGTATTTGACATTATATTAGGTCGTCAAGAAATTAATGTCGTTTTTTTTAGATGAAAAAACCCGAACAACAAATTATTTATTAAATGAAATAGTCTCCATTTTTATCCATGAAGGTTTTTACATCTTATAATCAGGTTGTTAATGCCCCGATTAAAGAAATCGCTTGGCTTTGAAGCAAAAATCATGTCGACATCCTATTTAACATCTACATTTGCATACGTTTTCCCATTAAGATGGTTGTTTGAAGCGAAGGAAAAAGATGGTAATCTGATGTTGGGAGATACTTCCC
>NW_013744914.1:0-2108 GCF_000517525.1 Limulus polyphemus
TTTATAATCTCTCTTTAAGCCACTATATATATTTATAATCTCTCTTTAAGCCATTATATATTTATAATCTCTCTTTAAGCCACTATATATATTTATAATCTCTCTTTAAGCCACTATATGTTTATAATCTCTCTTTAAGCCACTATATATTTATAATCTCTCTTTAAGCCACTATATACATATAATCTCTCTTTAAGCCACTATATATTTTTACTTGCTGCAACCATATAGCACTGAAATACTTGTAAGCTAAATTTCATATCGGAAGTACGAATAAGTAATTAATAAAACCTGTAACATTTCTAACGTAATATCTTATCTACGAGATGAAAAGTTAAACTGGATATTATTTACATATAAAACGAGTTATGTTCGTACTTCCAAGTAATTTCATAAAACCTACGTTTACCGATCATTGTAACCGGCTTTGTAAACACTTTGTAAACTATATATGCACTTAATTGCTTGAAGGTCCATGGATTTATTGACTACTACAGGATTAAAAATAAATTTTAAATAATCTAAATAATGCATTTAATTTCACTAATTTCGTCTGGAATCCATAAGGACCCAAGACAGGATTTGTGTGGTGGTTAGCTTTCAAAATAGTGCTCTGCAAATAATAAAAGAACACAATGTAGTGTATATCAATTAATGAAAAAAAAAAAACAGTAAATGGAAGAAACTGTCAGAAGTCTGATATCAGAGAAACTAGTTTCGACACATTTGTGCCTTCTCTTCAGTCTCAAGTTCTCTTCTGACACGAAAAAACTAAATTCTCCAATATCGGACTTTTGACAGTTCGTTCCGTTTACCCTGCTCTGAACTTTGGGGCATTGGGTGCGTTATAAGAGTGATGATCTAATCCCACTACTCGATTAGAGTAGTCCAAGAGATGGCAGTAAGTACTGTTCACTAGGTTCTTTCTCTGTAGTCTATCAGTTCAAAATTAAGGACAACAGCACAGATAGTTTTGGTGTAGTTTTGCAAAAGTATGAAAAATATACAGCCCACATTAACCTTATGTATTTTACATATAAAATGAGTATTATACACAATTTCTTACCCGTTTTATAAAATGAGGGCTGTAAGAGTCAAAAATATAAAATTACTCAACATGACACCATATGCAGTTACTTGTTGCTTTATATTCAATTTTCTTTCTTTCTGAAATATACTAAATAATTTATCACTTGTATTAAATGCCTTCGCTGCCATTGTAAAATATATTTCTGTTTCATCTTTTTGTTGAATGTCCTCTAATGAGTTGAATGAGATCTAGGATTAGGTATGTGGTAGTTTAAATTATTATTAACAATTCTGGAAATGACTATGAGTTTAATAGTAATAACTATATGATATCAATTAGTGAAAGTGAAGAAAATTATTTATGTGTTGATGAAAATGCCAGTGATACAAACTCAGATTAAAATGATTCTGAGAATGAATATTATGATACTGTTTACAAAAACTGGTTTGTGCATTTGTCAAAAAAAAAGGGAGTCGAGTGGTTTATAAAACTAAGACAGCAGTAAACTGAGGAAAACAATTATTTACAAATGCTTGCGAAGAAATACCAAGTACAACTAGATATGTAAGAAGAAATATTGCCTCAACATTATTTGCATTCAATGTGTTTATGAAGAAGAACGTTATGAAGGAAATGATTAAGTGAAAGAATGATAATAATAAGATATATCTAAAGAAAAATGGAAGCATTTGAATCCTAAAGTCTGCTTTAACTTCGGTATGATGATGCTAGCTGGTATTTATAAATCAAAGAACGAATCAATCAAATAGATGAAAGTTGCTTAAATGCTTTTGTTTTGTGGATTCAATTTGATCCCAGTTGCAATAAAGAAAAGTCATACAAGAGAATGGCCTTTTTTGTTTTGCAAATACTAGGAAAATAATTTGTTCAATCTAGGAGGAGTTTACCCAAAAGTCCGTTGATCAACCTTGTTCAGTGATGTCTGTGGTCATCCTGTTGAAGGAACACTTATCTAAAGTAAAAAACAAGCAAACTGGATGTGGTTGTGGGTCAGTGGTATGAGCTGAGGTGCGGTGCTAATCATAAACCCTTTCAACGCGACATAACTATCCAAACA
>NW_013744915.1:0-3351 GCF_000517525.1 Limulus polyphemus
TATCTCTCTCGCCTGTGCTATATATATATATAGAAAGAGTGGGGTCTTACACACTCTTATCTTTCTCGCCTCTTTAATATACGTCTTGAAGATTAAATTGTGTGTTCCAAGTTGTTCATGATCCTAGAAACCTTACGGATGTTTCATTCGTGAAAATAGGCATTTTATTAATGGATATTGACCACTCACAACAGGTTGTTTTGAATTGGCTACAATAGTCTCAAAGTGTCGTTGCTAGATCAAGAAATCCCTTCCAAACCAAAGGTACGGTTGTTCGAATACGAACAAGATAAAACTATTACCCACATTACAAGCAAAGGATCAATATCAGACAATTCAAAGGTTCGTGACTTTGCTATAGTACCTACTCTGAGATTGAGTCAGATATTCGTAGCAGCAACTAGACGTCATGTTCTCGTACAAGCTGTTATGAACAGACTTCACAAAGTCAACCTTAATGCAAGATGTCCAGTGAAGTAAATTCCACTCACACAAATACTCGTTAGAAGACTTCCACGAATGAGTCACGTTTCACCCTTCAGCCAGATAACAGGCTTATATAACTTTGTGTGAATATTGGACCCAGTTTCAACTCCATTTTCATACAGGAATCTAAACACATACGGTGTTGTGAGACTACGATCTGTGCAGAAATAAGTACTGGTTGATGTACGGACTTCTTCATTCTGTGCTATAGTGTTGTTGTGCACTCATCAAATTATTGAAGAGACTAAATATCGAATGCAATGTTAAAACTATAACAGACCTACTACTAATGTCTAATGAAAGTTAATTTAAAAGTCTAAACATTCGTTGAGGAAGAAGACATAGACTGACTAAGGTGACCTACATGCTCACTTGACCCTAGTCTTATCGCAAGTGTATGGGACGCTCTTGAGAAACGACCCCTAACCCAATCAAGTAACCTCAGACACTAAAGACACCTTGGAAACCACTCATTCAGAGAAGTGGTGGAAATTATCTGTAAACCTTAGCGCCAGACTGCCCTTACTGTTTGTGGTAAACGTATTCCAAAATGAAGATAAATGTCATGAAATGTAAAGTCGTAAAGTCACCTCTGGATGATCAGTAGTTTGCATTTAAAATCACAAGACGGGTCGTCAGATGCATCATCTCCAAAACAGTGGACTGTTTGTTTTTGAATTTCGTGCAATTTCTCGTTCTTCTCGTTTCTTTTCTTGTTTATTTTGTTGTTCGAGCTGCCATTGTTGCAGGTTTTCTTGCAACTGTTGTTGTCTCTCTTCTTGTTTCTTTTGCTGTTCTTGTATTGCTGCCATTAAGTCTGCTAGGCTGTAGTTTGATTTGCCGCTTCTCGTTTCCATTTTCTTTTTTTATCCCACTTCTGACACCAATTTGTTACGTCTCGGTTTGTTAATTAACTTTCCGTAACTTCGTTGCGACGAAACTTTAACGACACAAGTCCTTACTTAATAAAAACTGGTTTATTCTTTCCGAATACAACTTTACCGATACACTTATTTCAATATTCGCGCTAAAACAAACACTGTAACGAACGAACGAACGTTAACTTCAACAATACCCTGTGACTGCAGTTCAATTACTCACTGTCTATACACACGTTACAATCCCCTCTTTTATATACCAGCCTACCCTATATCTAGTAAGAACTAGAACATTCGCCAAAGTACAGGATAATTCCAGAAACGTGGCGTCACGGTGGTCATGTGACTCGCTGACGCAACAGCTAGTTAATTTTCCGTAAAAATTCTTTCCGAAGAAACTTTACCGATACATGTTCTCTCTTAAATAAAACTGATTTATTCTTTCTGAATACAACTTTGCGATACACTTAATTTCCACAGTCGCGCTATAACAAACGCTATAATTCACAACGAACGTCTCACGTGCTCAACAATACGTCTCTCTCTCGGTTCGCAGTTCAATTACACACTTTTGCCGTCAGTTTTTGGCGGCTTATATATACAAGACTACCGCATATTTAGTAAAAGCTAGAGACTTCACGAACCTTCGAGAATATGACGTGTTATTAGCGTCACGTTACCCCCGCTGTTTTCCATGTACCTTTTGATAATTTAAGATGATAGTCATTCAAAAAATGATTTGATTTGATTTTTACTAAATTGCTGTACAAGGTTTTACTGTCCTGTTCTGCTACTGGTGATTTTAAACTAGATGTATTACCTTGTTCATTATTAGTTAATTTTTCGCTTTTGCTAATTAATCCTACAGGATTAACAACGTGTTTAAACTGTATTGTAATCGCAGTCACTAAACGTTTCAAAATCTCTTCATTTTCATCATTCGCTAATTGTGACGGCAAGAATAAACTTATGTTTTTCTATCTATTTCTGCTCCCCAGTGGCACAGCAGTATATCTACGGATTCACAACGCCAGAAACCGGGTTTCAATACCCGTGTTGGGCAGATCACGGATAGCCCATTGTGTACCAGCCACGAAAAATAACAAAATTGATTTCCTATATTATCTAATAAATAAGAATTTAAGAAAGAGGCTATTTAAGAAGAGCTTGAACAGAATAGTTTTGAATTTTCCTTCTTATGTTAAAGCTACACCACCTTTTTAAAGCAGAGCTATAAAATATTCCTAACTTTCCTCGTGGTTCCATACGATCCTTTTAAAATAGCTGTAAGAAAATCAAACCGTTGATATGCCCTTTTAAAAACAGTTTTAATTGTAATTCGGTTGGTTTATGTAATACACGTTCGAAGTAACGAATCATTCAAGGATATAAGATTTAACCCACCTTCTTCAAAAGGTAAAGATAAAGTATTTCTATAAACCCAGTGAACTTTCCTCCAAACAAATTGCACGAATGCGTTTTGAAGGCCCGGCATGGCCAGGTGGTTAAGGCACTCGACTCGCAATCTGAGGGTCGCGGGTTCGAATCCCTGTCACACCAAACATGCTCGCCCTTTCAGCCGTGGGGGCGTTATAATGTGACGGTCAATCCCACTATTCGTTGGTAAAAGAGTAGCCCAAGTGTTGGCGGTGGGTGGTGATGACTAGCTGCCTTCCCTCTAGTCTTACACTGCTAAATTAGGGACGGCTAGCGCAGATATCCCTCGTGTAGCTTTAAACAAGAAGAGAAATTACGGCAGTTGTTAGAGGAAAAAGAAAAGAAACAAGAAGAACGAGAAATTAAACAAGAAGAGAGTTTTTCCTCTAACAACTGCTGTAATCCGAACAACAAAATAAACAAGAAAAGAAACGAGAAGAACGAGAAATTAAACAAGAAGAGAAATTACGGCAGTTGTTAGAGGAAAAAGAAAAGAAACAAGAAGAACGAGAAATTAAACAAGAAGAGAGATTACAGCAGTTGTTAGAGG
>NW_013744916.1:0-2496 GCF_000517525.1 Limulus polyphemus
CCAATTTGTTACGTCTCCGTGTGTTAACTGATTTTCCGTAACTTCGTTCCGACGAAACTTAAGCGACACAAGTTCTTTCTTAATAAAAACTGGTTTATTCTTTCCGAATACAACTTTACCGATACACTCAACAATCGCGCTAAACAAATGCTAGAACGACGAACGTGCTCAATTACACTTCTGACTGCAGATCAGTTACTCACCATCTATACACACATTACATTCCCCTCTCTTATATACCAGCGTACCCTATCTAGCAAATACAAGAGCATTCCTGAAAGAACAAGATAGTTCTAAAAACTAGAGGGCGCCACACCAGTCACGTGAACTCGATGACGCAACAGTATCTTTTTGTCTCAGACAAACAAATATAAATTATACGCATTGCCACTTCACAAAGTTAATAAACAACGGTATTTAAGCAAGTTGTAAGTATAAGTTACACATTTTATACTAAAAGTTATGGTTTACAGTGATTAGTTGTAGGACATATTGTAGCAAGAAATAAAGGATCGTAATGGAGAATTAGAAACTGAAGAAAATGTTATGCAATTTAGATAATTATTTCCATTGTGAGAATAACAAAATCACACGAAATTAGTACCAATCCTGTGCGGAAAGAAGAGAAAGAGCTATAAACTGGTTCTAACAAAACAAGCAACGATATTTCAAAGTACAATTCTTTAAATTATTATCAATGTTACTATGATGTAGTTTCACAACTCTAGCATAAGACGACAAATACCATGATAGTTGTTATTTTGAAAAAAAATTATGAGAACAAT
The DNA here is from genome assembly GCF_000517525.1 of Limulus polyphemus. Lineage (NCBI taxonomy): Eukaryota > Metazoa > Arthropoda > Merostomata > Xiphosura > Limulidae > Limulus > Limulus polyphemus. The sequence goes on from NW_013744916.1 coordinate 786, forward strand.
CTAGTAAATGACGAATGAATATTGTGTGATACTAAAGCAAAGTTATAGCTGTTGTTTCGTGGTATCTCACTTTCTGTATAAATTTGATATTGTCTTTCAAAGCATATTTCGAAATCTTCCAAAGATCCATTGCATAGCATACCTTGTAATGAGATGCTGGCTCGGTTAGATATGATATACATCAGTTAAATATGGATTTTTTTTAAAGGTACTTTAGTTTGACAACTTATGTTCTTTTACTAAGTGCAGAACATTCAGAAATTCTAACACTAAAACTCAAAAAATCCTTTTAACGAGGAAGATGAAATGTATGCCTATGCTGGTTATGGTTTTAAATTAACATATTTATCTCAAATGCGATCGCGGCTTATTCATTACCTTAGTGAAATTAAAAAATCCTTAAAATCAAGTGTTAAATGTTAAGTGAAAGTTATTAATGTGCGATCTGAAAGTTATTATGATTTGGATAAATTTTATGTGTTAAACAAATCTTTCGTTCTTCTAATGTAGCTAAATGTATTGTCTGAAATACTTAAAATTGGCTTGTAGTTTATTTAAATATTAAAACCATTGAATAGTTTGAGCCCATTACTTTGCTAAATAAACATTCACAGATAAATAGATATTAAACAATTTAAACGTTTTCTTACCTTAAAATACTTCAGGAACTTTTAGTTAATATTGCCGTTGCAAGCTTAACACTTTACTACTTAACCGTCTTACGTTTTACGAAAAAGAGCTACAAACAAAATGAACATAAATTCTTATTGCTGGCCAGCTTTGTACTTCAGGATTAGCCAATAGTGACAAAGATTACATGCGCTAGTATTTAAAGGTCAAAAAGGTTGAAGTATGTGATCGAGTTTCTGTCAGCAGAGGTCAAACAAATGATTGGCCAAAAGGTGGATAAGAGGAGAAAGGAAACTGGTCAAGATGACGTGTTCGTGCTTCAAGAAGTGATGTGATAACCATGCCCTTGAAACCAGTGGACGTGTCTGTTATAGATAGTTAACATGGGCGTCTTCGAAACTATAATCTTTCGTCACAGTGGTTTATTGATTAGTTAACCTGAAATTTCCACATCCTCTTTGCTGCATCATGAAGAATTAATTCGTTTCTCAAAACAAACGTCAGAAAATTCAGCTTATCACGATAACAAATTACTTCTTTTTACCTTCTTATACTTGTTAATTAATCAAATTAAAACTTATTGGATACATAAAATGTAAGTTTCTCATTAACAATAAAAGATGTAACTTTCTGACGAAACGAAGTATTAGGATTTCTTTCTAGCCGCGACATAGCGACTCATAGAATGGCTCAGAGTTTATTTGTTTTGTTTTTTCAAGTACAAATTTTTAACAAACAGTTCCGTCATTTTCTGACCGATTTGAGATCTAGTCACTGTTTTGGACTCAGGAGGTCAAACCCTTTCGATTAAAGTATTTGAACACGGGAAGGTCTCATAGATTAATTTACTGTAATCCCGCCTAAACAAATTCAATTTGAGAGTAAGCTCGTAAAGATCCTGATGAGTAATATAATTCATTCGGGGATATTCTGCGCCTCATATTTTGTTTTTCTGGCGCACAAAATATAGCTAATAAAAAGGTATCATAGATTAATATACTATAATGCTGCCTAAAATTATTTCAAATGCTGTGATTATTGACAAAAGTTTGGGCCCATCAAAATCTAAAAATTTAATAAA
>NW_013744917.1:0-2266 GCF_000517525.1 Limulus polyphemus
GCGTAGCTTTGAGCATAATTCAAAACAAACGTATATAGAAACGAATTGATTAGTGCCAATACTTTCTGTTTAGTGTTCGACAGCCCACGGAGAACAAGGATGTGGAACAACACAAGTGTGACTCTGCCATGCCAAAGCTAAGGAATGTACCCCAGGAACTTCGTCATAGCACTGAAAAAAGGTAAGCTTAGATCTGGTAGCCTTAGCAAAGATAAAACACAAATAATATAATTTGGTTTAATATCATACACAAGCCCCGAAGGAGCTTGCGAGACAACCAGGGGCGCTCAGAAACTGTGGTTTCTCTTCAGCCCCACACGCGAAGATAGGGTATTTACGAGAGTGTTGAATTTTTTAAAAGCAGTCTTTAGCGTACCAACAACTGTTTACGATTAGGATAATATACTAGATGATAATTTTGATTTTAATGGGTCCATTACAAGCTGGGTTGCCTCCAAACAAGTGGAAAAGCCGTCAAGTTGAGGGAAAGTCGAAGGAAGAGAGAGGAAGAAGAACTGCCTGCATGTAATGACGCGTCGAGTTGGCCGGAGCACGAGAAACGCACATGTGGTTGTTTATGCACGAGGTGGTGACGTCAGATTGGGAGAGAGTATGATGTTGGCGTAGATGACGGCAACACGAGTAGGGAGATGCAGATTGGAGCGCGTGCCGCTATCATGGGATTAATGCATAATTGTTTAGACACCTTGAAATTTTGATATAGAAAGTTCAAATGTAATGTAAGGTAAAATTATTCGATAAAACGTACCTCTAACTTATTTAGAGTCATCACTCCCGTAATCTTTTAAACAATCTTTTGACATATCATGGTTATGATTATGATTTAAATTATAATTTTAGTTATGATAGATTATGATAGAACGGTCCTTTCCAGGGTGGCTGGATAATTTATCCTATGCCTTGTAACTTTTAACGAGGGGGGAACCGGAGTACCCGGAGAAAACCCACTTTCACGGTCAAGCGACGAATAATCTACTTGACCAGTGCCCGTCCTGGGTAGCTGAAATGAACTGTTAGGTTAGTAGAGTGCATATAATTATGGAGGTCGTGATTTACCCTTGGACATGTGTTTGAGAATAAGATTTCTGTATGATGTGTGTTTTTGCCATGATACGGGTGTTGACGAAAGATGATGGAACTTTTTCATTATTATTGTTATTATATTGCAGACATCTGATATTAGATTCAAGGGAATCGCATGCGATTGAACGGAATTTTGTCCAGAAGAGGACTGGGTTAGGGCCAGTATCATATATTGATTGACAGAAGTTAGTCCAATTATTGTATTGCTGTATTTTTTATGAGTTTTTTAATTTGGTTGTTTTTACTGTTAATTAGAGTTTTTGTTTCTGGGTTACGAGTAGAGATGAAGGTCCTGAGTAGGTGTCTTCTTTCCTTAATTAATTTATGAATTTCCGGGGTGAGCTGTCAAGCATTGATGACTGGGTTTATTATTTTGATGGGTATGGTTTTTTTCATAGCTGTACTAATGGCAAGTGTGATTTGTTTAGCATAGGTGGCATTGTACATGGACAACATCAAATCAGAAGTAAGAGTTTATACTTGTAGTTTGATTACAAGAAATCTCTGTATTTACTACAAACTGCTGCCTTCTCTCTCAGCTTACATAACAGTTAGCTTATACGGAAAAAAAGTGAATTTCACTCGATGTTTAGTATGTGGCAAAGCTACACCTCTACATCCGGGTATTGCTGTGACTACATTATTTCTCGTAAGATTTCCGTTGAACGCGAAGGTATTAGTACTTGACAGATAGTAGACTGTACGAAGACGACACAACGACCAGCACACCAAAACATTAGGATCAAACTTTAGATTTTATACTTTAGCTTTCAATTCTATTTATGCAAAGTACAATACAAATAAATACTTATTATGGTTCTTTATTTATTTCCATTGCGCAAGGTGTCAAGAAACAAGTGACTAACACGATCTGGATGTTTTGTTTTTTAGACAAGCTTCTGTTTATATCAAACCATATGAGTTCTGATGATACATTTCGTGGAATTATTTTTGTTTTAAATAAATACAAAAACAGTTTGCTATTATGGGTTAAAATCATTACCATTGAAAACTAGGGTTATTTTGGTCGATCTTAACTTGTTTCATTATAATTGAGTAATATTTTAGAGCGACGAAAAACCAAAAATCAGCTTACCTAGTCCAAACTTGAGTTACATATCCTTAAAAAAACTTGTTTACTAAAACTGAAGATCTCTAATTT
>NW_013744918.1:0-1144 GCF_000517525.1 Limulus polyphemus
CTGATGATGACAAAACCTTGTCGAAACGTTGTACATTTGCTGTCATGTTAAACTTGTATTAAAGTTTTTCTTCATTACCCATTTAAGCCGTCTCCAGCCATTATTAGTCTCAAAGTGGGTTCCTCGTCATCGAATCTGTTCCAATTAGTCTAGTGGGTGAGGTAGGTGTGAAATCTGTCCCTGAAACTCGACGCGGGTGACGTCACCTCGGTTTTCGTGAAAATACTGAACATAGGTAAAATTAATCGCAAACACTGTAAATATTCCAGCGAATAATGAGGATTGATCGGGAAACTAAAAACTCCTGATGACAAGGAGATATGATAAAAGTTGACGTGGTGAACTATAGAGGGAGTGGAAAGCTCCTGATCAAAATATAAATATTTTTAATAAATAGAAATGAATCATACTTTTACACAGATATATATGCATGTTTTTGTATGTGAACGGTAGTAACAAATAAGTGGGTCACAAGTTCAAATTCCCGTCGGTCAGCGAACATATTCGCCCTTTCAGCCGTAGGGCGTTATAAAGTGACCGTCAATCCCACTATTCGTTGTTAAAAGAGGTAGCCCAAGAGTTAGCGGTGTTGACTAGCTGTTTTCCCTTCTAGCCTATCATTGCTAAGTTATGAACGGCTAGCGCAGATAGCCCTCGAGTGGTGTGCGCAAAATTCAAAACAAACAAGAAACAAATAAAAATAATCCACGATACACATATGAAACATATAATCGACATTTTGGTTAAAACACATGTGGGACATTAAGTGTACCATTATTATGGAAATTAAACATACACATATGTATATAATCATAACACTTAAACAAGAAGCATAAAGGCAGACAAAATCGTAATCAAAAACACTCAAAACACAATATGCAGCAGATGTCTCTGAACTGAATCTTTTCAAGAAGGGTGTTTTATACGGAAGTATAAGTATAAGGACCTTCTGTAAACAGGGTGTTTCATACGGAAGTATAAGTATAAGAACCTTCTGTAAACAGGGTGTTTCATACGGAAGTATAAGAACCTTCTGTAAACAGGGTGTTTCATACGGAAGTATAAAACCTTCTGTAAACAGGGTGTTTCATACGGAGGTATAAGTATAAGAACCTTCTGTAAACCGGGTGTTTCATACGGAGGT
>NW_013744919.1:0-4733 GCF_000517525.1 Limulus polyphemus
GAGTTAATGTGTGTGGAGACTAGGTTAAGATCACAGTACTGTGTTTTTATCTTTTTTTCTGTGGGTTCATGTGTGTAGAGAGGAGGTTAATATCACAATACTGTGTTTTTATCTTTCTTTCTTTCTGTTCATATGTGTGGAGAGGAGGTTGAGATCACAATGCTGTGCTCCTGTTTTTCTTTCTGTGTGTTCATATGTGTTGAGAGAAGGTTGGGATCACAGTGCTGTATTCTGGTCTTTCTTTTTGTGGATTTATGTAGGTAAAGAGGAGTTTAAGATTGGGGTTCTTTCTCATATACGTTCTGTAACCATGGAGAAAAGAGAAAATCACCAAAAACCTGTCGCTGAATGATTCTGTAAAAAATGAACCCCAAATAGAAATCTAAACTACTTTATAACGTAAACTAATATATCATAAACAAATTTCATACTATAGTTGTATTAAAATTGTGTACGTTGATTTTAGATATAATTTTCTTTGATTTTATTTCAGTCATTTCTTTTTAAACCAAATTTTATTTGAAGATATGAATTTATGATACATAGATACTTGATTTTCTCGGTTATTGAATTTTGTATTTTTTTCTGTCATATATGTCTTAAAGAATAGCTTGAAGATCCTAAAATACTGAATAAATTTAAAAAGAACTAAAAATATCAATCTTTACACTGACGTCAACTGAAGAAGATAAGGAGAACCTGACGATAAAGTACTGCTTTTATGCTGTCACTAAGCTGCAGTACAATTCAGTGTCAGGCTATATGTTATTGTATTGTCATTTTAGAAAAATCCAAGATTAATTAGGTCCATGAACCTTCGTAGGAATATCCCTCTTCCATATTAAATCTAAAATGGCGTTGTTCAATTTTAAATTTACAGTTTTGTTAATCGCAAAATAAGTTAAGTCCGCAATCTTACCGCTGAGCCACTGGGGAAGGGGACAGGAAGGCTTGTTGGTTAATAAAACTATATATTTCAACGTGGTACTTCAGTCTGTAAGTTTCTTTATACGTTAATACATACCATGTTTAAATTTCATCAAAACAAGTTTGTCTTGCACTGTACAGTTCTCACAACAGAAACATTGTACATAGAATACCATATTTTTGTTTATCATGTAAAATTCTTTGATTACTAGCTATGAAATGTTGTTACAGACTGACATATTACACTCTCATTGTTTTAAAGAAGTGTTTTAAATTTCAGAAATGAACCTAACCACTCGATAAGTGGAGTTAGGTTTCAAAGTTCGGGTGATAAATTTGGTTTCGAAAAAACATTAAAGAAAGAAGAGACTAAACATTACGTTTAATTAATCACTTCTTTTCTTCTGGTACTAAAATATTTAACAGGGATTTACTCTATAATGAGATCAACTGAACTATTTTAGTAAATCTTCGAAATATTTTTGCAGATTTTAGTTACAATTTGTGTATGTTTCAATTCAGAATTGAATTTTCCAGGACTGATGGTATTCTTTAATGCGCAATTATACATATATATATTGAGTATTGTTCAACCTATTATCTCTCCATTCCTGTGAATAAATATGTTTCACTAGAATGAATTTACTTACTAAAAACCTGTTCTTTCGAGACAAGAAGAAAATCATGCTTGAACAATTTTGTTACACATTTTCACGAGGCCTCAACATGGAGCATGGAGTGTCACCCATCTCTAGATACTGGACAGATGTAGTCCACACATTCAATGCCAGCACTGAAGAGGTTAATCGCGCTTTGTAAGAAAGATTTGCATATGCTAAGGCAGGTGTGACGAATCGCAGATGTGAGACGTGGCGCCACTAACATGTTTAGCATCTATATGTTTAGATCATTCGACCATTCGATTGCACAAAGCCTTGACGGTTAGACAAATAGCTTAAGGATATGTCACAGTTCTTTCTGAAGAAGAATATATGTACAGCGAGAGTGTTAAACGACGTAGAACTAAAGGACACAACATTTTGAAGGGAGTGTCCATATTCCAGAAAGCAATAAAACTTGCATAGTAGAGAACACCCCAAACCTAGTTGAAACAGTGTCTTCTCATCCATGGTTAAGAAAGAGAACCTACGTCCTAAAAATGTACTGAGATGAAAATGGTCGTTTTGGATTTGAAGTTCGTTGAAGTTTACTAGCTAAATCTTCAAAAGTTTCAAACATATCTCGAAATCTACTTTTGTATTCATGAGAAAAATGACGTAATAATCAGAAATCACTGCAATTACTATTGAACTGCAGACCTGTTAGGTTCCCCAGTGGAGTTCTAATGAACTTTTGTGCATAAACCTTGACCTCAGAAGCTGTGAAATGTGTTTTATGACGTGTGATCTAAGGTTGTCTTCGATGTCTTTCGCAGACACTTCTTAGAATGAAAATTTTGGTATTAAGCAATAGTGCATAATTATATCCATGAGATTAGCACGATGGTGATGACGAGATTCTAAGGGAAGAAGAGGCCATGGAACGTTGTCTTTATAAGGTGCGAATAACCAACAATATTTACTCTGTCTAAACTACAACACTGGGATAAAGATTATAAACAAACATTCATGTGTACACAATTTCGTACAGTTTAAGGAATTATAATCCATGATGCACACATGAATATACAAGTTAAAAATTGATAGATATAAAGTATGTATGTGAATAACATTTGCGTTTAAAATCTTACACTCCGAAGCAACGAGGTATCTAATCATTATGTTATTTCATTATATTTTCTAGAATGTGAACAATCGGCAGTTCTTTTTTTATTTCTCTACTGTTTAAACATAATATATTCTGTGTGAACATTTAGCTCTGTTTTAATCTAAGGATGTATAACGCTAAAAATCGGTTTCCGATACCAGTGGTGGGCACAGCACAGATAGCCCACTCTGTAGCTTTGCGCTTAGCTACAAACAAATAGATGCTTTCCAGCTCTTTCAAAAGCTATTAATCAGGAGGAATTACAAGACTAGCTGAAACATACGTTTAACACAGAAGTCGATTATGTGAGAGAATCGCGAGATCTTACATATGGGATTCAATAGTTGAAGATACATGAAAACAACAAAAACAATAAATTTAAAAAGTAGAAAGACCAACTGCTGAAGATAGGATGAGTTTAAACAAATGTACAGAATCTACATCCAATGATGACTAACATGACTAGCCTTTTAAATAAGATTCGTACCAGTGATCAGATTTTTCTGTTGAAACACGGCCTTAAATTACTTATCATGTCCTTCCGACATTTGAAATCATAACAGACATTTAAGAAGTTGCATACCACAAATTATAAGACAATGAAGCTGCGTAATTAAAAGCGAAAATCAAACAAACTCTTTTCAAAATCAAACAATATAAACGTAAGCCTAATAATCTAAGGCTTAAAAGTGTGCTCTACGCCATTACAAACAGACCCAAACATTGTCATTTTATCATCTGACAAAGGGCGTGTTTTTGCTGTTATGAGTAAGAAAGATTATGACAAAATATTTAACCTATTAAATGAGCCTTGTTATAAACAGATTAACAAAGTATCTACAGTAATCTTTACTACAGAAACCTCAAACAAAAAGGGAAAATAGACATTGTGTAACAAACTAGACAAAATCATACCAGACCACCACGGATTTATGGTGTACCAAAACACACGAGGCTGGTGTCCCACTCAGGCCTATAGTCAGATTTATCAATAGTCCTGTGAAGTCTTTGTGGAATATAAGAACTAAGTATATACATATTGAAAGGTTTTTCTAGAAGTACATTTTATTTTTTATAACGTATATAACGTAAAGGATGGAGAAAGTAGCAGATCGAAAATGTTATAAAAAATGTGGAGACTAACAAGTGAACAACAATACCAAGTAAGGAAGGTGTAGACTTGAAGCCCATTGCATGAATTAGCTAGAGATACATTCCAAGTCTTGACCAGAGACGTTCATAAAATTCTATCGAATTCTAGCGCCGTATAAACGTTGTATGTTGAGATAAAGTACACGGCGAAATGAATCAATGTCACCAAAAAACAGTTAATGGGACGGCAATGAGTGAATTGATATCAGTGAAGAGATCTGAGTTACACGGTTTGTCTCTATATACTTTAAGTTCATTATATTAGATGATTTTGCCAAATATATTAGATAAGGGACAGAAATAAGTACCGTAAGAACCAATAAGAAAGTGGAATTTGGTTACAGTCTGATAGAATAGTCCATTTGTTGCTGGAAGACCCCACTTGTACCAATCGAGTTAAAAGAACTAAAATAGATATACTGAACTTCTTAAACAATAGGAAAAACACTAAAAATTGTGTATATAATTCCGTGTTTCCCACTCAAAAAGAAGTTGCTCAGGAGAATTGTTCTGACTCCAGAAGATAACAGTAATCCAGAATCTACAAGAAGTTCGTTACACAAACTCTTTGTAAATATACTTTTTTCTGATCTAGTTTAACAGTGTTTCATTTAAGGTTCATTAATATATATAATTTACAAGAGAGAAAAGTGAAGAGCATTAAATCTACTAAAGAAATAGTAGATTTGAAAATGCTTACAGTGGAATTACTTAAAGATATCTCAGAAGAATAGTTATGAATAAAAACCCTATAACCCGAGCGCTTTCGAAAGGTGGACCTTTCTTCTTCAGAGGCAAACTGGGAAGAAGAATAGTTAATACAGTTATACAGATTATGTCCGAGAGAATTTATCGTGTTAATTTAGTTGATAACTTAACTAGTGCTG
>NW_013744920.1:0-1358 GCF_000517525.1 Limulus polyphemus
TGGACGGCTAGCGCAGATAGTCATCGAGTAGTATTGGCGAAATTAAATATAAACCACACAACAGACAAGTTTGTTTGTTTGTTTTAGCGCAACTTACAGAATGAACTATTTGCGCTTTGGCTATCACGAGGAATCGAACCCCGGATTTTAGTTTTGTAAGTCCGTAAACTCGCCGCTGACCCATAGGAGGACAACAGATAGGAAAGCTACAAATGTTAAAGTTATTGTTCTGCTATGTATTGTTAAAGGAAAATAAAAAAATATTTCTAGAAAGAAAAAAAAACTTCTTAATTTACATACTTTTAGCTTCTCTGTACAGTTTGTATATGTATTTAGTGATATATGTAAAATGTTTGCATTGGGAGTCATGTTATAAGATTTTCTGTTAATTAGTTTGTTTTTTAATTTTGCGCAAAGCTACACGGGGGCTATCTGGGCTAGCCGTCCCTAATTGAGCAGTGTAAGACTAGAGAGAAGGTAGCTAGTCATCACCACCCACCGCCAACTCTTCAGCTACTCTTCTACCAACGAATAGCGGGGTTGACCGTCACTTATAACGCACCCACGGCTGAAAGGGCGACCCACAGATTGCGAGTCAAACGCCTTAACCATCTGGCCATGCCGAGCCTTCTGTTAATTAGATAGTTATAGCTTTAATTAAGAGAGATAAGTTTATTTTTGTTTAAATCCCATAGCTGTGTCTAGTGCAAATGTCGAACCTCGATTTTTAGCGTTATAAACCCTCAAGCTTTGCGCTGAACCCCCAGTAAGGGGGGGCTCATCAAAACAAGCATAGCAATACCATTGAACTTTGTTTTATTGAGCTAATTTTAAAGTTTTGAAAATTGAGCAAAACATTAACATATGCACGTATGCATCCATTTATGTAAGGATGATGCAAATGCCATCCCTACTGTCTTGTTTGCATTGTTTTTGAAGGATCAATATTAGCCATCCCTACATTTACTTCCTTTTTTGAAAAGTTTTTTCTTTACATGTTTGCTTGTTTTTTAATGCAAAGTTTCAATAGACATAGGAAGGTTGTACTTATAATCAAGTTCTAAATACAATGAGGTTCCAACTGTGATATTTATTGTTTATCTATTATTGGCTGTTAATTAATTGCTGTTTCGTCCTGTACTTAAGTTTTTTAAAGGAACACTGCCTTTATGTAAGAAAGCTAACTTCAAGGGGTAATGATAACACCGTTTACACCAGGGTTATGATTTTTTTAAATTACTACTAGTTATTAATAATACTTATAAAAGCGGATACTCCGTTTGAAACTACGTCACCTCAGTGAAACTGGTTGATACAATTGTTTTGGTTTTTCAGTTATCGTGTAATAAAAATGAAGC
>NW_013744921.1:0-1920 GCF_000517525.1 Limulus polyphemus
ATCATTGTAAACTGGGGACAGTTCTGCCCGAACCTTTGGGATCATTGTAAACTGGGGACAGTTCTGCCTGAACCTTGGGATCTACGACCTGATAGTTTAGCCTATACGTGTCACATAACGTACTGTTACAGTTGAAACTACTAAACACCATGCCAGAATCTATTCATTCTTCAGGCCAACTGTTTTTATCTCTGCTTTATTTGCTGTAAAAATGTCTTCATTCTTCAGGCCACCTTATTTCTTTTTTTTTTAAATTCTCTATTTAATTTTTATTCTTCAGAATAAGTATTTCCTATTTTATCTGTAATATTAAGCCTGTAGTCTATCTAGTTTTAAAAATTTTCTGGGTACTCTATTAACGCTATGTTAAAAAGCAAGCAATGTGATATTAAACTATTATTATTATTTTGAAAGGGATTAAGATATATATATATAAGAGTTCGTCAATGTTCCAAAAATGGAATCGCCCTTTCAGCCGTGAGGGCGTTATAATGTGATGGGCAATTCCATAATTCGCTGTAACTTTGCTCAGCCCCCCCCCCCCCAATGTTATCCGTTATCACAAAGATAATCTTCAACGTGATAACCCAGTCACAGCTCTTAGGTGTTATCCGTTATCACAAAGATAATCTCCAACGTGATAACCCAGTCACAGCTCTTAGGTGTTATCCGTTATCACAAAGATAATCTCCAACATGACAACCCAGTCACAGCTCTTAGGTGTTATCACAAAGATAATCTTCAACATGATAACCCAGGTACACAACAGCCGATATCCTTCATAGTATCGCCCATTTTGGGTAAAAGATGACTGATGTTTATCATGTTGGATAGTCAAGTTTTGGTGGGTTTTGATCAACAAGGACCAAATCACCGTTATTACTAGCCCAGATAGGGACGTAATATCACAAATAAGTATTTTTGGGTGTTATTTCTTAATGTTTGTATACCAAACACACACACACTCACATATGTGTTTGTGTATGTATACAATTAATCCGCAAGCTCACTTCTCATTTCATTGGCAGACTGGCATTACGCTCCAATTATTTATTTCCATATGTAATGTTAAGTTAATTAGATTGCTTATTAACCTTGCGCCTACGTGTATTTAAAACAAAATTTGAATATTCATTAGTTTTAATGTACTCGGTAATTGATGTTCCTTGACGTTATTACTTTGGTATCGACAGCGGATGAATTAGTATCTAAGCTTTTAGATAGAGATGAGATACAATGCTTCTATCAAGCAAGAGTAAACAAAGTCACAAGATCTCCGTCTAAGTAGTTTGTCTGACGTCACTTCTTAGTAACCTATAAAAAAAATGAAAAACAAAGCAAATATGATGACGTACGGAATGAGTTTGAAATACTGAAAACTGAACTCTAAAGATTAAACAGCTGGAGGTTATTCGATTACGAGGAACCCACTTTGAGGCTAATAATGCCTGGAGACGGCTTGAATGGGTAATGAAGAAAAAACTTTAGTATAAGTTTAACATAACAGCAAATGTAGAACGTTATGTTTGGTACACCAATCTCAAACAAAACCAGAACCAAACTCAACACATAAAATTGCTGCTATTGATCAACCGTTGTTAAGAGTTATATATTAATTAATAACTTTGTACGTGCTTTTACGTTGTTGTTGTTGTGTGTGTGTTTTTTACACTAACAATGACATTTTGGGACTTTTTTTTTAGATCTGTCCGATAAGCCCCTAGTGGCACAGCGGCAAGTTTGCAGGCTTACGCTAGAAACCTGGTTTTGGTACACATAGTGGACAGAGCAAAGGTTACCCTTTGTGTTTAATAATAACCAGAATTTAAAACCAATCACACTTCAGAAACTGAAGTGATAGAAGTAATTACATATTACCTGGACATATATATATATATATATATATATATATATATATAT